>NW_011494390.1:475825-490963 GCF_000754665.1 Bison bison bison | reverse complement strand
GATCCCTCCCAGCATCAGAGTCTTTTCCAATGAGTCAACTCTTCGAATGAGGTAGCCAAAGTACTGGAGTTTCAGCTTGAGCATCATTCCTTCCAAAGAAATCCCAGGGCTGATCTCCTTCAGAATGGACTGGTTGGATCTCCTTGCAGTCCAAGGGACTCTCAAGAGTCTTCTCCAACACCACAGTTCAAAAGCATCAATTCTTCGGTGCTCAGCCTTCTTCACAGTCCAACTCTCACATCCATATATGACCACATTGAAGAAATAAAGTAAAAAAAGAAAAATCAAAATTTATTTTGGTTCTAAGAAATACTGACTATAAGCACTTACTCAAACTGCTTAAAATGTATGTCCAAGTACAATGGATAAGTGCAATAATTATGCATGTTATAAACTCTCTGGTTTAAAAGTGCTAATGAGCATGGTTTATCATTTAAAGATTCATCTTAGCCTATGAGTCAAATTAATTTTTACATGTTTTTATTATAGCATATAAACTTTATATTCATATGTTTGTAATCTTCATCATTTATCTCTCATTACATGGTTAGATCTCAGGGGATGATGCCTTGGAGAGGGGAATGGCTATCCACTCCAGTGTTCTTGCCTGGAGAATTCCATGGACAGAGGAGCCTGGTGAGCTACCGTCCATGGGGTTGCAAAGAGTCAGACCGGACTGAGTGACTAACTCCAAATGAGTATTTAGTAACTTTAGTCCAAGAAGTGGAGAGACTTTTTGTTGATTTACTTGTTTCTGTTTGTTTATGCTAGTCAGTATTCTGATTCCATAGACCAGCAAGGTTTACTGTGAAACTAAGTTGAGATTATTTTCACCTTAAGATCTTCCAAACTCTAAGTGGATAATTAAGCATTAGAAGAGGCTTACCAAGAAAAGCCACGAAATCTCTATCCTTGTGGATTCTTGAAATCTTGGATGATTTAAGCAAAGCCTTGATCTGATCAAAGGCTTGGGTATATAAGAGATGCCATTTTGCTGTTTCTTTTACTGTGCATTCATATTCATGTGTAGAGATGGAGATTGTTCCAAAAAGACTGATACTCTGTCCAACTCTGTCCATTTCTACTCCAGCAGGTTTTTTTGAAGGCAATGTAAGTTCGCCCCTAATTTCTGACCATTAGTTTCAGGTTGCCATTCTTTTTTTGACTTAATATCCTTATTATGAAAGTTTTTGACTGTATTATTGAAGCAAAAGTCATTTCTTCCCTACTGTGGGTTAAGCAGTACCTCACTATTGTTCCAGCTTTCTGGAATTCTTCACAATAGGTTCCAGACCTGGGTTAATTAACAACTCTGTTAACACCTCCTTGAGCTCAAGTGGTTCAAATACAGCCTGCTGAGACATTATTTCTTAAAAGGTGAGGACTAATGACCCAACTTTTAGTCACCATCTCGGAGGCCAGTTTTCAATCTCGTAAAAATTTTAAGTCAAGGAAGCTCAACATAGAAAGTCATGAGCTGTCATAAAATACCATTCCGGATATAGTTGGTTGGAATTGCCTGGGCACTTGGTAACCTAAAATACAAGTTAACAGTAATTCCACCTCATTTAGTTGTGTTTAAGGTGCTTGAGAGTTATGCTTAATAGACCATAAAAATTAGACCTTAAGACACTACTTAAATGCAATAATAGATCCTTGTACAAAGTTCTCCCAGAAACTACAATTTAAAAAGTCATTATAAATGTTAACTAAACCTCACATTTTTCTATATGAAGACTTTTTGAGTATATAAAATTTTAGATGTGCTAAAATTCTTAAAATGAATTCACTGCAGAGCATAGTTTGGCGTCTGCTCCTATTTTAGTAATTTGGGTAATACATATTGAAATGTAGTTTTACTTAAATATTAATATTTTATATGTATAGGTTCGTATATCTTGAATGAAATGAACTTACCTTCTCTAATAAATGACCATAGAACATAATCGCAGCAGAAATCACTTCTAGGTGACATGGGAGCAACACTCGCTGACAGTTTGATATGTGGCATGATGTCAGTGTTCCTATATTGTTATTGAATATCTGTGGCATTAAAAGGAATTGAAAAACCAGAACTTAGACTGCCACAAAAAGTGCAACAGAACAGATTATTCTGTTCTTGCTGCATTATCAGGCACAGTACTGTGGAGAAACACACACCTGGTATTTTATCTTCCAAACCATCCCATGAGCCAGTTATTATAGTTCTTAATAAAAAGAAGAAAAAAACTGAGATTTAGTGGTTAAATAATTTACTTAAGATCATATTGTTGCTGTTGTTTAGTCACTAAGTCATGTCCAACTCTTTTAAAACTCCCGTGGACTGTATAGCCCTCCAGGGCCCTCTGTCCATGGGGTTTCCCAGGCAAGATACTGGAGTGGTTTGCCAGTTCCTTCTCCAAGGGATTTTCCCAACCCAGGAATTGAACCTGAGTCTCCTGCCTTGGCAGGTGGATTCTTTACCACTGAGCCACCTGGGAAGCCTTAAGATCATACTGCTCATCTTCGGTGCCCTAAGATGAAGCACCATGCTTTCATCCATATCATAACACAAATATGGCATGACCACAGTTAAAGAGCCAAAAAAAATCAAGAAATCTTTCTAATGTTTCCTGTATCCCTTAGTGATAGAATGGCTAGGACATAAAGTGTTAAATGGCTAGAACACAAAGTGTTAAAAGTATAAGACACAAATAAGATGGAAGTCTGAAAAATGATCCATTATGTGATAATAGTCCCACCATATTTTCTAGAAATCTTGTGAAACAAATGTTAAAAAGGACAGGTTGAAAATAGATCATTTAGCCAGTTGATGTCAAAAGTTTTATTCAAGTAATTCGGATTTTTGTTAGGAAGCATCTTTAATGTCTTAATTCTGGTTCTCACAAATATTTTAGTGTTTCTTTTTTATAATTTTAATATGATTTTGTGGTGGGAGGTTACTGAGAGCTTAATCAAATCAACACTTTTGTGTGGTCATCATATGAATTAACAATTATTCAACACTTAACTGCAACTTGTATATTTAAAGTGATGTATAGCATGGCATAGAAGCACAGTTTTAATTTTTATCTCATATGCATCTTAAATATATGAATAACCTTTCTTTGAGGAAATATCCAGTTTCAGTTATTGCCTGAAAAATAAGAACACTGTCATTCTGTGGCCAGGGGCTGTGGGTAATATTCAATACGTATATTACTTTTATCAATAATGAATATTTTGTGGGATTTGTAGATCTTACAAGGATCTATGGATTTAAAATAAGAGCAAAATTTCTAATTATTTTTCCCCTTTTATCTTTTTGGTACAGAATGGAGGCTTGCAGGTAAAAGAATGCTCAGGAGAAAATTTCGAGAGCAATTTATTTAAATATTGATTTATTGAAACATTTTATAATAATTCTTTAGAAATTCTTTTCAAATGTACCAAAAGGTGTTTTTATTGCTATTTGATTGCTAGGGAAAGGAATAATTTATTCTCTCAAGAAAATGGAACTTTTCCGTTCTCAAGAATGAGTCTGCAGCAGTCTGTTGGGCCAAAACAGCTGTTTTACTAATGTAGTTTTCTTTTCCTTATGCATCCTCCCAGTTACTCCCAGTCAAAACCCAGCAGAAAGACAGACTTTTCAGAGAATCAGAGTTCCCTTGTTTTGCTCTCTGTTTCTCTCATAAGGGGGTGAGTGAGTCAATGTTTGTGTGTGTGTGTGTGTGTGAACAAGATGGGAGTTTAGGAATCAGCATGTCCTAAGCTTGCATCCCAGCTTTATAAACTGATAGGTGACAGAAGTGTCTAATTTCATAGGAGTTCAGTTTCCTCACCAGTAAAATGGGGATTCACTGAGGTGACATAAAAGCATCTTACAGCAGTTTATATTCAGTCAGTGTAACTTAGTTCCAATCCCTTCCCTACCACTTGTATTCAGTTCAGTCTGTCAGTTGTGTCCAACTCTTTATGACCCCGTGGACTGTAGTACACCAGGCTTGCCTGTTCATGACCAACTCCTGGAGCTTGCTCAAACTCATGTCCATCGAGTTGGTGATACCATCCAACCATCTCGTCCTCTGTTGTCCCCTTCTTCTCCTGCCTTCAATCTTTCCCAGCATCAGGGTCTTTTCTAACGAGTCAGCCATTCGCATCAGGTGGCCAAAGTATTGGAGCTTCAACTTCAGCATCAGTCCTTCCAATGAATAATCCTAAAGGATTGATTTCCTTTAGGATTGTTCACTTGTATTATGTTGACATTTCTGGGGTTAGATAAATTCTTTCCATAAACCTTTGTGTTTTCCTCAATTTTGTCCCAATGACTAAGAAACACATCTTGGCTCCTCCTGGTTGGCTGGCCTTCTTCATTCCCAAATCTTACATGCTCTTGTTCTCTTAGCACATATTTTTGTTTTTTGAATCTGGCTGTGTAGGGTCTTTGTTGTGGTGAACAGTCCTCTCTCTAGTTGTGGCACATGGGGTCTGGAACACACGGGCTCAGTAGCTGTGTTGGGTAGGTTTAGTTGCCTCACGGCATGTGGAATCTTAGTTCCTCAGCCAATGTGGAATCTTAGTTCCTCAGCCAGGGATCAAACCCGTGTCCCCTGCATTGGAAGGTGTATTCTTAACCACTGGACCACCCAGGGAAGTTCCTGAGCACATCTTTGTTGTTTTTTAAGATCACTGTTTATGGGTACCAAAGCCTTCTTGGGAAGGACCTTAAACTGGGAAGAGGAAGCAAGGCAACATTTATTAGATACCTTCACAGAGTGGTTTGTGTGTTTGCCTGACTCAGTCTTATTAAAAATATGTGAGACTGATAACATTATCCACACTTTACAAAAGAAATAAAGCCTTCAAGGGATTAACTTCTAAAAGACAGATAGGGAAAGGTAGAGCAAAATTGAACTCTGAACTCTCTGTAAAACTTTGTTCTTCCAAAATGCAATATTGCTGTTAAAAGTGAACTACTTTTCTAAATGGAAGCACATGGGTCATTATGAATCCCAGCACCACATTTTGTAGAGATGAACTGGACAGCCTGTGCAGAACACACAGTTGGAGTAAATAAGCTATGTGTGTACGTTAAGTGTAATAAAGCAAAATAATGTTACACGCCAGAAGAGGGATTCAGAGAGAATGCTTTTTGGTTCAAAGGAGGACAGGATATTTCTGCTTGAAGAAAGTCTTTTTTGTTGAGGTGACTTGGTTTTGTTTTTTTAATTTTTATTGAAATATAGTTGATTTACAATGTTCTGTTAGTTTCAGGGGTATAGTAAAGTGATTCAGTGTTTTATATATATATTCTTCTTTGCATTTTTTCCATTATAGGTTATTGTAAGATATTGACTAAGTTTCTCTTTGCTATACAGTAGTTCCTGTTGATCTACTGTATAAATAGATCCTGTTGATCTATTTTACATATAGGAGTGTGCATATTTTAATTCCAAACTCCTAATTTAACCCTCCCCCCTTCCACTTTGGTAATCATAAGTTTGTTTGTTTTCTGTGCCTGTGAATGTATTTCTGTTTTGTAGATAAGTTCATTTATATACTTTTTTTAGATTCCATGTAGAAACGATATCATATGATATTTGTCCTTCTCTGTCCGACTTGCTTCACTGATATGAAAATCTCTAGGTCCATCCATGTCGCTGCAAGCGGCATATTTCATTCTGTTTTACTGCTGAGTAATGTTCCACTGTATATATGTTCCACATCTTCTTTTCCATTCATCTGTTGATGGACATTTAGGTTGCTTCCATGTCTTGGCTATTGAAAATAGCGCTGCTATGAACTTGAAGGTGCATGTATCTTTCTGAATTGTTTTCTCTGGATATATATCCAGGAGTGGAATTGCTGGATCATGTGATAACTCTATTTTTAGCTTTGTAAGGAACTTCCATACTGTTCTCCATAGTGGCTGTATCGTTGAGGTAACATTTGGATTGGACTTTAAATAATGGGTGGGATCTGGATATGTACATATAGCAAAATGGAAAAAGTAGGAAGAATATGAAAAACAGCACATAGATAAGGAAGTAGCTTGAAGGTATTTAATTAAAAAGGTGAACAGTTCAGTTTTTCTGGCACATTAAGGCAAGGAATGTAACAATCAGGAAAGGAAAGTGAAATCTTGAATGATATGTTAAGGATTTGGGAATCTGATAAACACTAGGGTTCTACTGTTGGATTTCGATTATAGGATTGGCATACAATGATATAGAAATAATACTAATGGTAATAAATAACCATCCACAGGCCATGATACTGTGTTCATCTTGTGATTGTAGGTCAAGCAGGATATTTAGGGGATGATGACAATAGTTCCAGGGAGAAATAAATAGCTTTGGCAGGGACAGTGGGAGCAGAGAGAAAGATAAGGATGAAGATGGTATAAGAACAGGTAAACACTTCCAACTTACTCGAGGCCCTGGGCAGGAATGGAAAGAAGGTGTCTGAGATGACACCACGTTTCTCTTGTGTGTCATAATCGGAAACAGAGGGCACAAAGGAGGGGCACAGAGACGTTTAAAAGGAAGAAGGATGAACGCATGTGTAGACTGTGGAGTTTGGGGGAAAGGAAGAAACCCTAGGAGGAGATGCATTTTGGGCTGCTAGGGGCATGGTGTGTGTTTAGGGAGAAGGAGTCATTAGGAATCTCGATTTGTGAGTGATCTGCAGCAAGAAGATAAATTAGTCTATGAGAGAAAATGAAATAAAACAGGAGATATTTGCTGTTGAAAGACAGAGAGAGCACACGTGAAAAATCTCTATTGTATTAAGATAAAGAAGAAGAGACAGCAAAAAAGACAAAACAGAAGCAACCAGAAGAATAAGAACTTAGCTTTTCAACGAAGTCAAAAGAAGGTATGTCAAGAAAGAAGAGGCGCCCAGCAATGTCCAACACTGTGAGGAAACCCAGGGAGGTGGATAATGAGAGTGATCTCTTCCCAAATCCATGATCACTTTTGTACAAGGAGAATGAAACTGTTTTCATATTTGTGACATCATCTCGTATACCTGGCATATCATTTTGTCTATTAGTATAGAATTTGAAAAGTTTTCCATTGAATCAATTTGGATTGATTCTACTTTCAGAGTCAAAGGGTCTCTTGATATCATTGTTTTTGGAAATGTCATTGTATTTGCAAATACCCATTATCATACGTACTAGTGTGTACTAACTAAAAGCGCATGGAGCCAGAATCTTAAAAATTACACCAAATAAACCCAAAGTTTAATGTTTTACACAGATTACACTTTCTTCTGTCTTCTTATTAGGTCTTCTATGCTTTTTTTTTACCCCCAAACTACTTTTGAATAGCATATCCATTTGTAGAATCAGAAGTGAAGTCAGAAACCTGTGGGTGTGGACCTTGGCCTCCTGCTGCTGTCTCAGTACAGTGACCTGATGCTTGCTGCCCCAAAATTGAAGCAAAATAAAGACTATGAATTTTAAAAACTATCCTTCTGCCAGGAAAATGGGAATTGCTGGCACTTTCACAGTTTGTTGAAGATTTCTTGGACCAGAGTTGAGACAGGTTCTGTTAAAAATATCATTGTTATAAAACACATCTTTCTCTAATTAATCATCTCTCTCTAAACATCTCATAGTCTAAAATATAGCATAACTCTTTCACCATACTGGTCATTATATTGTATCTCCCATCTCTGTCCATGGCAGCATGTTCCATTCACTTGCCCAGACTAGGGAGAAAGCAGGCAGTTACATTTAATCTTCTTTCTACTGCCCTCCACTGTATTCAGCCATTCAGTCAAGAAGATCTATTCAATATTCTGTCCTGATTAACTCTTCAGTCTGTTGGGTGCTTCCCTCTTGCCTGCCACTAGTTCTGCCTCACTGTTCTTTCTGACCATATTACTTAGCATATGGTTATGTACTGGGCATTATTCAGGTACTGGAAATCAAACAACGCATAAGAGTCATTCCATACCACCAAGAAGCTTCAATCTGGTGGAGAAGACAGACACGTATTAACCAATGATATTACTATTTAATTGTCAATGGGATAAATGTTCTAAAGAAAAAATGCAGAGTATAAGAGGTGAAGAAAAACAGGCAGGTTTCTTAAGAAAAAGAAAAGGCCCTTAAATTGAAAAGCTGTGACTTAGAGGATGAATGAGAGTAAGACAAAACAGGGAAGAAAGCATTGAAGGTAGAGGGAATTCTGGAAGCTTTACCCTTTCAGTGAGCCTTACTTGTAAGATCTGAAACTGGAATAGTTGGACTAAAGTGAACAAGTAAGGAAGATGAATGAACCAAAGCTCCAGTTGGGTTAAAAACAAACTGTGTCAGGCCCTTCGGTATAAGGACTGTATACTTAATCCTCAAAGTTGAAATATTTTTAAATGAAGGGGCAATTGACGTTAAATTGGAAGAGATAGGGGAAGGCCCAGCCATATGGTCACCTTAGAATCGTGTTAATGATTTTAGGTTTTATCATAAAAGTAAAGGAAAACCACTGAAGGAGGTTACTTTGATGTGTGAATTTATCAGGTTAGCTTCTCCAATATTTTCTTCCACCATTCCTACCCACTCCGCTTACACTATCCTGTTTTGTTTTCCTTCACAGCTCCAATCATTACCTGAATGTATATATTTACTTGTTTGTTTTGTTCCTTTTTAGATTCTTGACTTTAGGCTCTGTGAGGGCAGGGACTTGTTTTATTCACTGCTGCAATTGCAGCACTTAGAACAGTGCATGACACATAACAAAGATGTCTTATAAGTTGTTGAGTGAATGAATCAGAATCAGATTGCTGTTTCAAGGTACCATGGTTACTGTCTGAACTGAATAGAAGGGATAAGAGTTGATAGCCTGAGATGGAACAGGCAGGAAATTTGATAGATGGAGAAATAGGTATATTTAGGAAGGTGCTTAGATGCAGGTGGTAAGGGAGAAGAAGCATCAAAAATTACTTCCAGATTTCTGGAATGAGTCCCTGGTTGAATTCGAGGTGCCACTAACAGAAATGGTTGGGGAAGGAATATGGTGTCATAGTGAAGAGTACAGGTGTTCAACCTGACTGCCTCTCTCACTGACATTATGCTGCTGCTAAGTCGCTTCAGTCGTGTCCGACTCTGCAACCCCAGAGACGGCAGCCCACCTGTCCCTGGGATTCTCCAGGCAAGAACACTGGAATGGGCTGCCATTTCCTTCTCCAATGCATGAAAGTGAAAGTGAAGTTGCGCAGTTGTATCTGACTCTTAGCAACTCCATGCAGTGACCCCTGCAGCCTACCAGGGTCCTCTGTCCATGGGATTTTCCAGGCAGGAGTACTGGAGTGGGATGCCATTGCCTTCTCCACACTGACATTATAACATTGGGCAAATGATGACCTTGGGCAAACCAATTAACTTCTATTTGCCTCGATTTCTGCGTCTCTACAATGTAGGATAAGATTAGTACCTACTCTGTGCGTGTGTGTGTGCTCAGTCATGTCTGACTGTTTACAACCCCATGAACTTCAGCCTGCTAGGCTCTGCTAGGCTCTGCAATTTCCCAGGCAAGAATTCTGGAGTGGGTTGCCATTTCCTTCTCCAGGGGATCTTCCCTACCCAGGGACTGAACCCACGTCTCTTGAGTCTCCTGCATTGGCAGGTAGATTCTTTACCACTGAGCCACCTTGGGAAGCCCCACCTACTCTGTAGGAGGCCGTATTGTGGGGATTGGATCAAAGAACACACATAAGCGGTTTAGACTGGTACCTAGTATATAAAAAAGGACCCGACAGAAGTTAGTATGGGAAAGAGCAGGTGACAAATTAAAATGGAGAATCCATTTAGCATTGTAGTTTTTGAGTTTTGGTTGCTGTGAGACATCCAAAGGGATATGCCAAGATGGTATTCATACGAAATGAATTTAGATCCCAGAAAAGAGATCTGGGTTAGCGATTGAAATCCGGGAGTCACCTGAATATGAGTACTAAACTCTAGGGGGCACAAATACATTAATGTTGGGTAAGGGAGACTGAGAAGAAACCTCAGGAGAATTAGGGCAAAAGCTAGTGGCCAAGTGGAGGAACAGTGATGAGCTATGTCACTACTTCCCTGCTGTTTTAAGGGACATACAGCCAAACTGCTCACCCCATCTGCGGAGGCTGCACTGGTCTTTCTGAAGCATGAAGACTAAGCCCATCTCAGATTTCCCTGGCGCTCCAGTAGTTAAGACTCCATGCTGCCAATGCAGGGGGCATGGGATTCGATCCCTCTTTGAGGGGAAGATCCCATATGCTGCATGGGCAAAAAGACTAAGCCCATCTTGTTCCCAGTTAACATCTTCCAGTGACTCCCCAGGTCATTCAGTTCTGAGTCCAGTCTCAGCGTGCCATACCATGTACTTCACATTCTGTCCAAATGTACCTCTCTGGCCACTTCCTTAAGTGCATCAAATGTGCCCCATTTTCTGTTACCTCTAGGCATGACACACATATCGCTCCATCTGCCTCGGCTGCCCTTCCACCTGCTGTCTACAAGGCTAATCGTGGGTGGACCTGCCAGTGCCACCTTTCACCTACTGCGAAATCTGTTTCTCAGAGAGACACCTTACCGCACCAGGCTGTGGTGGTTCATTTTGTTTCTCTGAGGCCATGAGCTTCCTAAGGAAATACGGAGCCTCCTCTGCGTCTTTAATACCTGGTCCAATGCTTGCCATGGTGCACACACCCAGTGTTTGTGGAACTGAGCATGATTAAAAAGTGGATCCCATTAACTTTCCAAACTCCACATAACTAACCATTTCACATTCACTCAGACAACCCAGAAAAAGTTTAATATAGGAAAGAGCCATATTTAGAAATACTATATCCAGACTAGAGTCAGATGAAAGAAAGAAAGTGTAGTCACTCAGTTGTGTCCGACTCCTTGCAATCCCAGGGACTGTAGCCCACCAGGCTCCTCTGTCCATGGGATTTGCCAGGCAGTACTGGAGTGGGTTGCTAGTCCCTTCCCCATGGGGTCTTCCCCCACCCAAGGATCAAACCCAGGTCTCCAGATTCAGATAAACCAGGGGTGGGCTGAATTGGTTCATAACGTTATTAGATGAGGTTATATGTCCCAGAATTATTATCTAAATCTGTAAATAATATACTTTTTCTATACTTATATTTAGCAAGTTAATTCAGTTCTGAGTTTAAGATTTATCTATCATATATATCGTTGTTTACATTGATTCAAATCTTAAGTGCTTACTTAATTCTCACACTTTTACAAGTGGTTTAAAGGTGAAAAACATAGTCTTATAACTCATGGTCTCTGGGGTGATACAAAAGATGTGTAAACAATGAGTGGGAGAATGGAACCTTCATATTCTGTATACTCTGTAACTGTTTAACCCTGGAAGATGAATTTCACTTTAATATTTGGCTTTGAAATTATCTATGTAAGACTATTACTTCACTACTTTTTAGAAAACTTGGATTTTTAAAAAATGAACCAAGTAGTTACATTTGATGATCTAATTTATTTCATCTATACTTCTGAATTTATATCTTTTGCTATGGATTAGAAATGACATTTAGAACTTTTATTGAGGACTAGAGGAAAATTATACCCCTCTTTTTTTTCTTTTCCAGGTGCATCATTTCAGGCTTAATAAGTAAGAGTATAATGGCAAAAAAAAAAAATAGTTTTATCTGTAAGACATGACAGCATCAGCTATTCAGTCAAACCAGGAATTTTCCTATCCCTTCCAAAGCAACCCATTTTTGGACCTGAATGAATGAAAGCATTGGTTGTTTTGGCTTTCCCTATGCTGAAACCTAGTCCAAATTCTGGGCTCAGAAGTTTCTCGTCTGAGAATCATCAGATAATGATGAGTTATTATCATTATAGTGATGAGTGTTATTATGGCATTCAGAGCTCGGGGTCTGAAATGGCACATATTTGGTGGTAACACGTTTGTTATTGTTAATCATGGCAGGTGATGATGAGATTACTGGAAAAAAAAATAAAGTGGTATCATAGGTTCATCAAGAAGAACTGGGTGATTCTGGTAATTGAATGTTCCCAGGTTTGTAAATCTTTTCCCACCCATTTCATTCAGATTTTAAAATAGATGTTGCTAAGTTCAAACACTAATTCTAGCCATATCAGCGAATAGAAATACATCTTTCTTGATTCACATTTACTCCATTTTATAGGTTTCCTGATTTCTGAGAGAATGAGTTATTCAATTTCATTCTCACTTCTGAATCTTAAAGTCTTTTGCTATTTTTTTTCTGTGAAAGGGAAGAATAACAAATTATGCATAATCTTTCTAAGTGCTGATCGCTCAGCTGTGCCTGACTTTTTGGACTGCATAGACTGTAGCCTGCCATGGAGGCTCCTCCATCCCTGGGATTCTCCAGGCAAGAATACTGGAGTGGGTAGCGATTCCCTTCTGCAGGTGCTCTTCCTGACCCAGGTACTGAACCCTAGCCTCCTGCATTGCAGGCAGATTCTTTACCATCTGAGCCACCAGGGAAGTCCATAATCTTTCTAAGGGACACATACAAAATATACACTCTAAAGGAGGTTCTTCAAAGCACATTATTTCAAAATATTATGCTTTCCCATAAATATCAGGATTTAAATTCATGATTTTTTAAAAAGAAATATGATTTTCCTAACTTTTACATATGTAATTAGATATGTATAACCTGTATTTAGGTCTGTGTAGTGTTTTAAAACTTTGAAATTTTTTTATATGACAATCAATTCTAAAAGATTTGTATTGGTCTAGATACTTGGTCCAAATAGCTACAAATTTATTTTGGAGGTATATGAAGCATACTAACAAACCATCTAAAACTTTTGCTACTTTGCATCTACAAAATATTATCAGTGATAGTGGCAGCCAGTTTTATCTAGAAACAATAAAAAGATTGGCCTGATTGAAAAGATAGCAGGCAAAATCGGATGTTTCCAGCTAGAGTTCTGTATAATGAGGTAAAGTAAATAATTTTAAAATTGATTAGCATTGCCTAAAAAGGCAAAGTCACAGGCTGTGAGAATATGAATAGGGGGGTTGAATAGATAATGATGTGAAAAATGTGAGAATATTTATATTTAAATGCAAAAACTCATGCAAGAATCCAGCTGCTTGATCACTTACTAGATGAATTTGTTATTAATACTGTTCCCTAAACCACTAATGAGAAATGCTTTTTTTTCTTTTTTAAAGATTTAAGATTGTGTAAATGCTTTGTACCTAACACTGATGGAAGTAATTGGTAAACTGCTTAATCAAGTCCCACTTGGAACTGAATGGGAACTGCAGGGTGGAAAATGTAGGCCGGGTAAGGAACCCAACAAGTCATCAGAATTCTCTTTACAGAAAGAAACAAAGATAGCAGTAATTAATGACCCTGACTCTGTGCCAAAAAGGCTTTCTTCTGACAACTCCAACTTAATTAAAACTTAAGACGTTTCAATGGCCTCCGAAAGCCCCTGATGGGGTGAACTCTTGCAGACGCGTGAGAAAATTTTGTAAATTAAAGGAAAAGATGTGTGTTACCACTCGGGCCATGAGTCTAATCCGTGACAGTCAAAGAATCTATTTAGCCCAAGCCTTTTCTTCTAACCGGCTCACACCTGCAGGCTTCCTGGCACTTCCTCTGCACCAGAGCAGCCCGTTTTTTGTGTTTTACGGAAGATCAGATAATAGGAGTCTTGCTGTTCCTTTTGTTTTTGTGCATTGTTCATTAGCCTGTGCGTGTTACAGGCACCCTTGATATGCTTGGCTTGATCCGGAGTAGAGCATCGCCTGAAAGCTTTAGGTGGTGCAACACGGGGTGAAGATGGGTTGGCGGAAAAAGTAAGATTCTTTTTCTTTTTTTTAATGTGAAAGTGGCTCAAATTAAAACTCACAGTTGATGGGGCAGCCTGAATGGCTGTGGCCTGCTGTTCTTAACAGCAGAGTGACAAGGAACGAGGTTCTGTGCAACTGCGCGGACTTGAGACACAAGGAAATACGTTGTTAAATAGCCCTTGCTCCTTTTTCTTGGTGCCATTTTTAATTCACTCGAATCAACAAGCATACGGATTCCCAGTAGGCATGGAAAAGAGGCGGACTGTGCAGGAAAGAAAATCGCGGGGTGATTTATTTATTAATAAATATATCAGAGACTGAAATCTTAGAAATGGCACTAGTGGAATACCAATTGGAATGGATGGGTCCTCCATTTACATGAGAAAAAAGAGTTTAATTTCTCCCCCCTCCCCTCTGGGAAGTGTTTTGGTGGGTTATAATAGCAAATACCACCCCCACCATCCCACCGTGCAGACTCCGGGCACACACCCTCCTGCTTCCTGTGGCCTCAGGCAGATCTGGTTGGTGTCTGGGACTTGAGAAGGTCAATTCCTGGATTGTCTCTTCCCTCTTGGACCCGAATTGAGGCTGGTGTTTTGTGAAGGGCACAGGCATGTTCCTGTTTAGATCCAGGCTTGAGTATCTTTGTAAGTGTCCATCCTAAGGAAAGAAAAGCTTGTCTCCAGGTATTCAAAAATCTCATCTTTTGACTCTTCCAGGTTTTGTTTGCGGAGCTAAACGATGCAACATTTGTTTTTGCAGGTGATGAGCCATCACTTACAGGCACTGTGCTGAGAGGCTTTGTGTGGGACTGGGAATGATCAGAAACTTAACCTTTTACAAAAATTTGGGGAATGACGCTGTAGAACAGAACTTCTTGCGATTAAAGAAAAAATACGAAAACTTCTGTCCATGAGCGTTAACCAAATATAATATATGGGTCCTGTCTTTTGGTGTTTGGAAAGGCTCACCAGCTAGTTGTTCTTTTCGTACTAACCATTTTCAGATGCGAAAAGCGAGAGGTGGGGGAGGGAAGGTAGGAATCAACATGTTTGATCCTGTGTATGAAGTTTTTTTGTTGTTTGTTTGAATTTCAGAATGCTAACCCTTATCCAACTAATCTAAGACCAAATAAATACCACCTGTGCCCATTTATGTATTTTTAAAAGAAGCACATAAAATATTTTAATAAATTACTAAAACTCATAGTTTATATTGAATCACAGTTATTAATATTCTTCCTCTTCCTTGCTTTTCTTATTCGGGGACTTTGCTTGTTTGTATGGAATAGAACCACTCCAATTAAAATGGGAGAAAAGTTTTTTTAAAAAATAAACTA
>NW_011494390.1:458325-470825 GCF_000754665.1 Bison bison bison | reverse complement strand
AATTTCTGGAGATTTATGAGGTTTAGTTTTTTTGAAATGTACACTCTGTCTGGCTATGCTAGTACACGGCCACATGTGGACTCTATGAATTGAAAAATGTTATAAATGGGGCATCACTTACCCCTTGTTAAGAATAAGGGTTAGGGACAAAAGATGTTTTTTGTGAGAGTAAAGATTACTGGTTTCTGAATTACAGCGATGCTGTGGAGATGAAAAGAAATAATAAAAACTTTAAACCTTAAATTTTTAATCTTGGAATTTGAAATAGATTCCTTTTCCCTTCACTTAAGTATATTAAATTTTTTTATCTTTCTGTACTCCTTAAACTTCTCTGATTTCCATTTCTAATACTGGGGGGAAAATGAGTGTCTGTACAAAACATCCCAACAATATCAGACAACTTCTAATGAAGACTATTGACATTGCTAACATTTGGCATGATGTACTGCCAAAAAGGAAATTAAAAAGTACAAGCCATTATCCTACAGACCATCTGTTGATGAAAATAGTTAATTTCACATCATTTTGTTCAGCATAAAAACAACCTCCGGTGAAGGACAGAATTTCTGGTAATCATGATACTTTTATTGCTAGTTGAAATACTCCTTTAACTTTTTCAGGGCCTCTATTGATAATTAAGCAGCTTTAACACTACAAACATCTCAAAGCATTAGAGTGCAAGTTACTTTCCTATGCCAGTATTTCTGTACATCTTTTCTTTTACATACATCTTGCTAGCAGAGTCTAGGGCAGCATTGGTGGAAGAGCACAGAAAGGCCTCTTATTCCTGCCATTGTTTGCCAGTGGGGTTGCCTGATGGAAGGGTTTATAATCATGGTTGCAATTTTGTCCCGGTCGCACAAAATGGCATCATTTTCAAGGACTTACATAAATGATAGCATGGATCTTATAGAGATAATTATTACTAAGAACATCACTTTAACCCGAGTCACCTTCCACAGAGTGCTGGAAAAAGGAGAAAGGTAGTCTTTTATCAAAGGCATGTTTTAATACAAGCTTACCTGACTTTGGAGATGAGTGACTCTTGAAAAGTCGTTGCATGATGCATTTAAAATCAAAAGAACTTTGCTTCGTTGCCTAATGATTTCATTTTTCCTTAATAATGGTGCTTCCAACCACAAGTTAGTTACTAAAATTGAAATGTTAACCATTTGAATATAAGCTTTAGAAGAATACAGGCTCTTGTTTTCTTTTTAAAAAAAATATTGATTTTTTAAAAAAATATATATCTTTTCATTCAGTGATACGGTGAAGCTAGTCTAAGACTGGAAAAAGTGAATGTTTTATTTTGCTGCATTTTTGAGTAATGTATATAAAATATGTGTGCACCTTAAAAGCATTATTGTATCTTTGAAAATAACAGTAAAGGTAACATACTTCAAAGCAGAGTGTAAAGTAGCCATCTTTGGAAAACAACATTTAATTATTAATGAAACCAAGATATTGCCTTGAAATGAAGATAGGTTTTTGTGTAGTGTTGTGATATTTTAACACAATGTAAATAACGACTTCCTTTCTCTAATCCAATTCACACGGGGCTTCTGATTCTCAACCTGGTAGATACAGATAAATATGCTACAGATAAAGATGTTAAAAATCTTAAATTAAGCAATTTGATTATTTCCTATTTTTGTAAGCTTCATGTGTATTTCTCAACTCTGGTTATTTTGGAAGCAGGATTATTGCCTAACAATGTCTTCTTATCTGTGAAAATAATGTACAGAAGGTGATACAATGGCATTAATCTAGCTTTTTAAAATAATGTCTCCTATGCATATAATATTCATGTTATTGTCTGTGCAGGAGTTTCTTTTTCTAGAACCATTCTTTATCTACCAAATTTCTTTTTTGATAAATGAGATTGGATTACTGAGTCACAGCTGTGTATGCCAGTTGATGTATTGCTGAAGGATTGATAATTCATAAAAGCCCAGTACTTTGAGGGGGGTGAATTTTTTTAGATATGAGAATATAAGACTGCCTGCTAGATTTTTTTTTCATTTTTGTTATCTAAGTTTTACCAGGTTTGGACTAGTTATTGATTCAGTAAATGTAAAAAAGAATGTTGATATGCTGTCAATATTAATATAGATGTCAGACTAACACTGGTCCCTAATGTATGTAAGAGCAAGGATTTTTTACCTTGATACAGAAAAGCAGTCATGTGTGAGATTTAATATACATCCTAATCTGTCTTGTCATTGCTCTAGCCATGGGTGATGTGCTAATGCATGAGCCGCCATTTTCTTTTTCTCCTCACACAATGGACTAGCTACCCATGAGTGACAGTCAGGCTCCACTCTGCAATTATTTCGAGGACAGGGTTACCTTTAGACTTAAAGTCTTTGACTTATTTAAGCATCCAAGCAACATGTAATTAACAAAAATAGCATCCTTTAAATGTCCAATTTTAAGCATACTGAGAATTATTCGTTCAAAAAATTCATAAAATATTTTTATTATATTTAAATGCAATAAAATAACTGAATTTCCTTGTGTTCCTACTTTTCCCTGAGACCATCCCCATTTTAACAGGGTGGCAATATATTTTCTAATTGGCTTATCTTAGATCCTTTTCCTTGATCAGAGTTTGTGTCATGAAAATGACAGAGTTCAACAAAATAAATATGAACACATAACATATAGTTAATATCATGTAGATCTCATTTCTAATAAATGCAAATATTTAAATTGAGTACTGTATTTTATTTGGAGAAATTTTTATGAAATTTTAAAACCATAAAAGCAGAGTATAAACAAACATAATTTTTAATCATTGGAACCAAAAATATAATTTTATTTACATTAACTATAATATACCTAGATATTTGAAGCATATTCTTTAAATGTTGTCTACCGAAGCTAAAGTAGCACTGTGTATCATCACTCTGTAATGAAAATTAAAAGCAGTGGTAAAATTTTGTCTGCAGATATTTTCTAGCACATATTACCTTAGAAATAATCCCAGTGGGAGAGGGGAAAAAGATCCCCTATTTTTAGAATAAATGTTATAAATTTGCCTTCCTTCTTAAGTTTCCTACAAGTGGCTCTTCTTTTCTGAGAGTAGTAATAGAAAGGCTAAATTGTTACCTTATGTTTTCATTGGGTAGGTTTGTGACCACTGACAGTTATAATTCACAAAAATTACAATGATTATGGACATTAACATACTTGACGGCAACTATTATTTTTATTTGAAATACAGAAACTTTCAGTGGATACTGGACATGAAGACCTTGTCTATAGATGCCAAGTGAGGTGGAGAATTGAGGCAATCATTCAAAGAGTTTAGACTAAGGTGGCATGTTTTTCTCAATTATGTGACTAGTTCTATGCAAATGGTTATTTAGCTTGAGTGTCCTCTAGTGTATGTCCTTCGGTAAATTGGTTATCTATTGCCAGTAAATCAATTCAGATTTTGACTCTGAATCTGAATGGGTTCACTGAGAATAAAAACAAAAGCAAATCTTTGTTGGCCCTTGATTTCCTCAACTTATTTGTTTCTTCAACAACACTGTATTGCAGATACTATTAGTATTACTATTTCACAAACAAGGAAACTGAGGCTTTGTGAGGTCAAGTCTATTTTCAGTTTACACAGCTCTGTTCTCCCAGTAATGTGCCTGGGGTTTGGAAAGCAGTCTGACTCCAGGATCCATGCTTTTAACGATACTCTGGAAAATAATACTCTATAGGTAAAGATCAGACATTTTGAGACCGATCTTAAGAAAAAATAGAAAGCATTTCTATGATAATCCCCTATTATGTGCAATCAATGACAAAAGTTCTGTTTGTCATTCTCTTTCTTTTCCTCCACTGGCTATCATTCTCATCTGGAAAAATTACTAACCACATACAGAATAGTTTCATATGCATACCTGATGTGAAGTCATAATTGGTGATCATGAATTTTACTTTTTGAGTATTTTGGTAAAGAGACCATGTGAGCTTACAACATGTTATTCAGTGGAATTTTTGGGGGGCTATTAGTTTTGAAAAGACAAGACACCTCTAGGCTCTAGGTAGTATAATATAATAAATAGTAGACATAGCAAAGTGCCAAATCTTGAAAGTGTCAGTATTTTAATAGTGCTGTCTTTTAGAATTTATAGTGTCCTGAAGTTTTGTTTTAGTATCTCCTAATAGCTAAATCCTAATAAAATGAAATGTGGAGGATAATATCCTATCATTCGCCAGCTAAATTTCATGCAACAGCTAATAATCTGATCAAAGTAAAAAAAAGACCAAAAAAATCTGGATAATTACATTTCTGTAGGTACAGTTATGGGCAGGGATCACATTGCAGTTTGAAAATCAGAAACGTCATGGCAAGAGTTTGTCATTGTCCACAACACTTTTAAGGGCGGGGTGTTTGTTTACCATGATGAAGGAAGGCTTGTCAAAGCATGAAATTTATTGGCAGCAACCAAACATTGCAGTAGTGCTATCATCTTCTGGGAAGACCAAATGAACAACTTATTTATTTGCTATAGATGGAGAGTCAAGATCCATTGATTCAGGGTTAGACAGTCTGTTTTCTTATAAATAGCATAATAACTGTATACTTTCACACTCTGTATCCTGTGTTTTGAGACTTCTCAGGTGGCGCTAGTGGTAAAGAACTCACCTGCCAGTGCAGGAGACCTAAGAGACACAGGTTGGATCCTTGGGTGGGGAAGATCCCCTGGAGGAGGGCATGACAACCCACTCTAGTGTTCTTGCCTGGAGAATTCTATGGACAGAGGAGCCTAATGGGCTACAGTATACACGGTCGCAAAAAGTTGGACGTGACTGAAGCAACTTAGCATACAACAGGCATGCACATCCTATGTTTTAACTGTTTTGCATTGATTTGATTCAGCAAAAATTTCACTGACTCTTATTGGCATACTACTGGGTGAAATGCCTATCAAAAATGTCTTTATAGCCCAGAAATTTATAGTTGAAGGCAGTGGTCCCCAACCTTTTTGGCACCAGGATCCAGTTTTGTGGAAGACAGTTTCTCCATGGTCTGGAGCGGGGTGGGTGGGGTTGAGATGGTTCAAACACATTACACTTATTGTGCCCTTTATTTCTAATCTAATGCTGCCACTGATCTGACAGGAGGTACTGGTCCATGGCCTGGGGGTTGGGGACCCCTGGTTTAAGGGGGAACTCTGATGAATGCGATCAAGTGTTATAAGATGGGTAAAAACAGAACTCTGAGAACTCAGACACCCAGGATGAGAGAGCCTTGAAATAAAGGCAGGATCTAATAGGAGAAAGAAGTGGCTGGTAATGATACTCCAGATGAAGTAAACATGAAGACTCCGAGTTTGAAAACCAAAGGATATGCTGGAAACGTCAGTAGTGCAGTTTGGCTGAAATAAAGGGTCCAAGATTAGGAAACAAGACTGGAAAATATGATTGAAAGCGTGTCAGGCTTAGAAAAGCTAATTACTGATTAATACTAATGAGGAGGAGGATATTCATGAGAGCAAACTTTTACTAAGCAGCCTCTATAGGCTCATCACCATTTAAAATACTTTACACCAGGAAGCTCAATTATTCTTACAGTAGCACTAAGCAAGGGGTACCATTATATTCCTTATTTTACAAATCAGGATATTGAGGGCATCTGTGGATAAAATAACCAGGCTGAGTTTAGACAAGTAGTAACTATCAGAGCTCATGAAGACCCAAGGAGTTTGGAATCTTATTATTAAGGGAATATTAGGTTGGAAAGTAACATGGTCTTCCCCAGTTAGAAAAATCTTTCCCCAAATGAACCACATGCTACACTCTTCTCATATTCTTCACTGTATAGTCCATATTTCCAGAAGCATCACTGCTTCCTTCTTGATCAATTCTCTGTATCTTTTTGTAAGCTAGCATTTGTTCCTCCTTTCCTCATAATTGCAATCTGAATTGATGTATATCTCTCATCAGTGATCTTGTCTGGTAATTGTATCATACAACTTAGCGTTCAATTACATGTTGAATTTTATTCTTTTAAAAAATTTTATTGAAATACAGTTGATTTATAATGTGTTATTTTCAGGTATTCAGCAAAGTGATTCATTTATACGTTTTATATATATACATATATATATATATTTTTTAGAGTCTTTTCCATTATATGTTATTAGAAGATATTAAGTATAGTTCCCTGTGCTATACAGTCCTTGATGGTTATCTATTTTATATGTAGTAGTATGTATATTTTAATTCCAAATTCTTAATTTATCCTCCCCCGCTAAATTGTAGGGGCTTCCCAGGTAAGAACCCACCAGCCAATGCAGGAGACATAAGAGATGAGGGTTTGATCCTCGGGCCCTGAAAGATCCTCTGGAGGAGGGCATGACAACCCATTCCAGTATTCTTGCCTGGAGAATCCCATGGATAGAGAGAGCCTGACAGGCTGTATAGTCCATAGAGTTGCAAAGAGTCAGACATGACTGAAGCGACTTAGCACGTAGACGCACGCACCAGAATTGTATTCTTGTTAGTTTGTACATTCTAGTTTGACTCTTGGCTCTCAGTTTGGATTCCGATGTCTTGGAATATATTTCCTGCTTCTAACATATCTTCTACAGCAGCGGTCCCCCTACCTTTTTGGATAACTAGGGAATGGTTTCAGGGAAGATAATTTTTCCACAGACTGTGGTGGGGGAGTAGTTTCAGGATGATTCACACATTACATTTATTGTGCATTTTATCTCTATTATCATTACATCAGCTCCACCTCAGGTCATCAGGCATTAGATCCCAGAGGTTGGGGACCCCTGTTCTACAGTGTCCAGTTTATAGTAGGGACTCTGGTGGATTAATGGTAATGGTTTCTAGGTTAGTTCTGTGGACTTCGGACACTGAAATGGCACTTTGGGAGTACTTGGAGACCTATGACAACTGACTAGTTGAAACTGAATTTCTTCCAAATCAGTGCTGCCCAAAGTCCCTTATCAGGTGAACTGTATACTATCAAATTAAATAATCTCATTTTATTAGCAAGAGCTAGATTTTTGGTTCTTTGTATCCAAGGAGAAAAACAAACTCTTAAGTGTGAGGTTCTGGGTTTGGACCACACTGAATAAATTGTTTAGCCTGATCGTCGTTACTGTGCTGCTTAATTTTCGACTGAACTGATCAGATGGATTCTTTTAGCGTATTGTCAACATGGCCTTGAGGGTTAAATCATACATGCTAATAAAATAATTCATTGAAACATTTATTTCATACCAGTGTGTTATTTCGTATCCCGGAAAATTTAAGACCAAAGAATTTATTGGTCATTATGTGGACAGACAAAGAAATCAGCTGGCTCAATATTCAGTGACTTCCATTATTGCATAGCTGTTGGCTCATGTTAAACTCAACTGACAACGACTGTAAAATTCCTCAAAAGAGCAATCAGATGTTTTGGCCAAAATCCACTCCTGAATGAGTAGAAATGAATATCAAAGAGTGCACCAACAGACTGTTTTGACTATCTGCAAGATGGTAAACAAACATTTTGGCTAAAATCCGTCTTTTGATTATGACATAATAGAGCAATTTGAAAGAAACGTTTGTATGAAGTGCTCTAATGGGGAATCATAGAACAAAATTACTGAGATAATGAGTGAGCCTTAGATTATATCTGTATTGTGCAAAAACAATATTTTGTCAGGAAATAAACATGTGCATATCATGGAAGGCAATTGTTTTTAGCTTCCTGCATTAATAAAGATAACTAAATGACTGCAGAATCTCATTTTCACTTTGTGCTGTGAAGACAGTACATTTAGCATTTAACCAGTTTAAATTGATTTATACAGTCAAAGTAAGCATTTCAGGACCAACAGAGATCCATGGGTCACCATCATCTAGTTTATTCATCTCCATTAATCAAATTACTTAGATAATTACCAAATCTTCCATTTCAATTTGTGGATTTGAGATTGGAATTATCTTGATTTGTTTGTGTAAGGTTTTATAAGGTTAATTTCTAGGCTATTAATGGAACTGAAAATAGTGTTAAATTATTTTAGAAATAATAGACTGTTCCATTAGCGTCTTTGTAGCCTGTCATAGAAATATGTAAATATATGTTCGTATACATTTGGAAAAATAACTTTTCAAATTCTAATGCACAACAGCATCTTTTGAGACTTTACAGTTTACTGTGTAAATAAACATTTGTATTTCACTTAGAATGTATAATATTTGCTTGACTTTGTTTCAGGTTTGATTTCATATGACATACCAGCATCTTCTCAAAGATTCTCTTCCTCATTACTATATAATATGAGTTGTCCAAATGAGTTACTTATTTATATTTGCATATTGAAAAACCTGGGAAAGTTGTTCTGTATATCTGGATGTATTTTTATAAGTTACTTATGTATAATTAAGTGGTTAAGAAAGTAAAATTTGCAATAAAAGTTGTCTAAGATTTTTAAAATAATTTATTAATTGCTACTCTGTATCAAGCACTGTGATGTACTTTATATGTCTTAACTCATTTAACATCATCACAGACAATTGAGGACAAGTCATTATTATTTCTGTTTTTCAATCTAGGAAGCAAAGGCACATACATTAAATAATCTGACAAAGTCACACAGTTGGGAAATTATCAAACTAGAGTTGTTATCCAAAATAGCTCCTGCATTCTTAATTGTTATCCAGTGTCACATAATGAATTAAAAATGATATTATTTAAAAGTTAACAAACCAAAGTATTCCAATATTAAAAAATAAAGACTTTCCTGGCAAATACAACATTTCTCTAAAATTTCCTATATAAGGAAATGTTAACTTGAAGTAAAACTTTGATACTTAAGGTATAAAACTAAAGCACTGACAATATTTATTTCATTACTAATGAATCAGGTTTAGTCTTCTGTAAAAGGGATAAATCTCTGGTTCCAGGTTTTGGAAACTTGTTGAACAAATATCATTAGTTGCCTTTTTCTTGGCCAGTTGGTAGTTTTCTTTCTTTTTTTTTTTTTTTGGTAATGTAAAGGACAGCCCCATTTTAAATTCAGCAGCTAAATTCCCAAGGTGGAATAATTCAGTTACAGAAGCCTGCTACCTTTTCGGTTCCCAGGGGCAAAGTTTGCGTTTCCATCCAGTCTCCTGTGAACACAGGAGGATGGGTTACTGGGGTCTTCCTTGGTTAAGTAACAGCCACTCAACCAGAGAAGAATTTTTAAAGGGGCCAGGAGGCCTATGCCTTGCAGTTTTTTGTGTGGTTTTTTTTTTTTTTTTTGGTTGTCTCTTTCATACTAGAATTCTTCAAGCAAAACATTTCAGAAAAGTTCTCTTGCTTAACATTTTATTCCAATTTGCTAAAACAAAGACAAGTCAGAAACAAACTGAAAATATATTTGGTTAAACACACACACACACAAGATCCCCCACTTTCTTTTTCAGCAAAAAATATCTTTTCTATTTGCTGTACATTGGGATATCTTTGGATCAGCCAGCTGTATGTCTGAATTTCCAGAGTTGTGAGAATCTTTCTTTATACATTCTCCCTTCACTTTGTATCCAGATCACCCCAAGTTGCTGATGGTAGTCATTTGGTGTCTGAATGCAGTTACTTGGCTCTGTAGCTCCTGGGGCGGCCTAGAACTCACCATTAGTCCTTGTATGTTTACGTAAACTTGGGGGGAAAAACTCATATGTCATTCTTATGTTTTAAAGCAGAAGGTTTGCATTCTCATATAGAAAACTGCTTAGATAAATGGGAACTCTTACATATAGCTTAATAGCACACTTATAAGTAATAGTAACCCTGTTTCATAACAAAATTGAGGACATAATTTTATAGATATTTTTACTATATTTCGATGTTGGGACATTTCTTTCTTTGTATAAAGTACTAAACTTTTGAAGGAAGACAGGGTGGCAGAGTAAGGAAGAAAAATCACTCCACTATATGAGTACGTAGAAAACAGGATTTTAATTTCAGCCTTACTATTAACCACGGAAAATCATCTAACATCGCAGAGATTCTATTTCCTCATCTGTAAAATGAAGGTCGTAGTGTAGATTATCTCCAACTTCTACGATTTTAAAGTCTACCTTTTAACCATAAAATCACTGGAGCCTTTAAATCCTCAGACATAATTTTCATACTTGAATTGTATTTTTTCAAGAGAGTTGGGGACTTAGTTATGAAGGTGGCGAGCTGATATATTTATTTGACCTGAAAGAAGTTTTTAGAATCAGCTACAGATACTTCAGAACTGAATGCTCGATGGCTAGCGCTCTGGTCCACGCTTAGCCATTCCATTGTGAACATTATATTCTACAATATAAGGGCAACAAGAAATCCTGAAATAAATACATGTCAATTCATGGCATGCAAGCGTGTCACTGAGGGAGAGGGAAGAATAGTGAGGAGTGTATTAATGATAACAGCTTTTACAGTTTTGGAGTAATTTGTGATCAGTGCAGATGTCTATTAAAACTCACTGATAGTAAATCTTGGTTTCTCTTAAATATCATTTGATTTTGTAAGTTCCGTGCCTCCAGGGGCAAAAGAAAAGGACTCCAAGATTAATTACTACCATGGCTTACTCCCAATAAGAAATTTAACAGAGTGTTTGCTTTATGTGAATTTACTGTTTGTGTCATTAAGAATACAACCACTAATAAAGATTATGATTGAATCTCTCTGAAAACCCTTGGACAAGATGATCTGGTTCTTGGTGAAAAGAGGATCCAGCATACAGTATAGTCCTTAAGCAAACAGTTCTTTGGTTTATCAGAGGTGATTTGTCCCCAGGGTGTGTCTGGTGCAGAATTCTTCTTCCCAAGATTTTAGGAGGAAGAAGGGCGTAACACGGTGTCCAGGGCTCTATTGTCTACTGGTCTATAAGCGGAGTAAGGAATTGAAGGTAAACTTAGCCACCGAGTGACACTTCTTCTAGCTTCTCCATCTGCTTTTTTTTTTTTTTTTTTGACACCCCTGCCATTAACTGTTATTTTCCTTTAAATATACGCTGAATCTGAAAGGCCAGCTCTACATCACATCATTTCAGATTAGGAGCAGTTCCTTTGAGTTGAGTACTGTTTAGGTGTCAGAAAGAAGTCCCTGACCTCTCTGGAAGAACATTGCTGCGGGGCCTTAATTAGCACTGACTCCAGCCATTACTGAAGAGAGGACAAAGGAGAACACATCATTTTTCTACTTAGGAAGTTAGTGTCTGACCTAATAACTTGTCCAGACTCGCAGGGCACTGTAACCATACAATAACAATGGGCATTATTCTGCTGCTTCCACCTCATGTGAAGTGTAGAATGAGAAGAAATTATGGTTACCAACCAAGGATCAGTGCAGAGTTTCTTCTGCCTTTGATTAGGGGTGAAGTAGAGATGGCTTTAAAAAAAAAAAAAAAAGGCTTGGCGGGGGGGGCATATCGATTTTCTCAAATATATGGACTTAAAATTATTTTACTGATAAATCCCATATGTGCCTGTGTGTTTGTGAAGTTGGATACATTTTTAAAGAGCGTTTTCTTACTGCAAGGGCAGATTTTAAAAGTGACATGAAGTATTTTGATATTATAAATCTCTACTTGATTTTAACTTGTAAGCAGAGTGAAGTCTTCACCACAAGTGTGTATCTTTACAAAACAGACTTGTTTTAAGAAATCTGGTGGCTCAGAGGGTAAAGAATCTGCCTGCAATGCAGGAGGTCCAGGTTCAATCCCTGGGTCAGGAAGAGTCCCTGGAGGAGAAAATGGCAACCCACTCTAGTATTCTTACCTCTAGAATCTTATGGACAGAGGAGCCTGGTGGGCTACAGCCCTGGGTTCACAAAGAGTCAGACTTGACTGAACCACTAACACTTTCACTTTCACTCAAGAAATAGACATACTTTTGCTTTGCTGCGGCTGCTGCTAAGTCACTTCAGTCGTGTCCGACTCTGTGCGACCCCATAGACCACAGCCCACCAGGCTCCTCCGTCCCTGGGATTCTCCAGGCAACAACACTTTGGGCCCTGTCTAATTACAACAGATGAACTTTCAGAGGCATGACACTGTAAAAATGATTTCAATTTACTCACCTTTTTCTAGGACCAGAAAGCCTAATGTACTAATTTCAGTTCAGTTCAGTTCAGTTGCTCAGTCATGTCCAACTCTTTGTGACCCCATGAATCGCAACACGCCAGTCCTCCCTGTCCATCACCAACTCCCGGAGCTCACTCAGACTCACGTCCATCGAGTCAGTGATGCCATCCAGCCATCTCATCCTCTGTTGTCCCCTTCTCCTCCTGCCCCCAGTCCCTCCTAGCATCAGAGTCTTTTCCAATGAGTCAACTCTTCGAATGAGGTGGCCAAAGTACTGGAGTTTCAGCTTTAGCATCATTCCTTCCAAAGAAATCCCAGGGCTGATCTCCTTCAGAATGGACTGGTTGGATTTCCTTGCAGTCCAAGGGACTCTCAAGAGTCTTCTCCAACACCACAGTTCAAAAGCATCAATTCTTTGGCGCTCAGCTTTCTTCA
>NW_011494390.1:447667-458225 GCF_000754665.1 Bison bison bison | reverse complement strand
CTTGCAGTCCAAGGGACTCTCAAGAGTCTTCTCCAACACCACAGTTCAAAAGCATCAATTCTTTGGCGCTCAGCTTTCTTCACAGTCCAACTCTCACATCCATACATGACCACAGGAAAAACCATAGCCTTGACTAGATGGACCTTTGTTGGCAAAATAATGTCTCTGCTTTTCAATATGCTATCTAGGTTGGTTATAACTTTCCTTCTAAGGAGTAAGCGCCTTTTAATTTCATGGCTGCAGTCACCATCTGCAGTGATTTTGGAGCCCCCAAAAATAAAGTCTGACACTGTTTCCACTGTTTCCCCATCTATTTCCCATGAAGTGATGGGACCAGATGCCATGGTCTTCGTTTTCTGAATGTTGAGCTTTAAGCCAACTTTTTCACTCTCCACTTTCACTTTCATCAAGAGGCTTTTGAGTTCCTCTTCACTTTCTGCCATAAGGGTGGTGTCATCTGCATATCTGAGGTTATTGATATGTCTCCCAGCAATCTTGATTCCAGCTTGTGCTTCTTCTAGTCCAGTGTTTCTCATGATGTACTCTGAATATAAGTTAAATAAGCAGGGTGACAATATATTTGCCATTCTTTTTCGGACTTAAGAATTCCCAGGTAAAAAGTCTTAAAAAGAGGTTGACCTATAGTTTCCTTTTGTTCCTTATTCCTTCTCTTTACTTTACTTTTTATTTTTTAAACAATAAGTTTGATGGTAGTGTTAATATCATCACTATTGAAGTATCAACTAACTGTACACTTGACAAAGAAAAGCCATAAATAGGGAGAAAAATAGTGGTGATACTTTGGAGTATGTGAGACTATTTTGATTAGGAAAGCTCTTTAAAAGTCACTGTTGAAGTAATTAATGCACTCCGCTTAAAATTGATCCTCTTAAATAGGAAAACTTGACCTGATGCCCATTGGAACCTTCTTTTCCAAGTCATAAACACAACTAGCGTCTTAAGCATTTTGTGTTTTTACTTTAACAGAACTTTATCCCCTATTATAGTGATGGCTGTTACTCCTATTAGAAGCACAGCATTTCCAATGTTTAAGGCTGATATTTACATGGGACTGAAATTAGCATGGAAAGATACAATTTAAGTACTTCTATTAATATTTAATGATCATTTCTTGAGTTGGGAATAATTTTGGTAGAAGGTTAGAAGATTCTGCAGTGATAAAGGATAAATACACGTATTCTCAAATTCTCAACTGAAAAAATACAGTTTTTTGTTGTGGTTCTTGCTGTGTAGACAAGTTTTGTGTTGGACGCTATTCTAAGAAGTTTTCATACTTCTTATATGTAAGAAGAGGTTCTCGTGTACAGAATCCAAGAAAATGTTTGTTGTTTAGTTGCTAAGTCATGTCTGACTCTTTGTGACCCAATGGCCTGAAGCATGCCAGGCTCCTCTGTCCTCCACTGTCTCCCAAAGTTTGCTCAGATTCATGTCCATTGAATCAGTAATTCTATCTAACCATCTCATCATCTTCTGCCCCCTTCTCCTCCTGCCCTTAACCTTTCCCAGCATGAGGGTCTTTTCCAGTGAGTCCGCTCTCACTTTGGAGAAGTCTTTCTATGTGGTCACAGATTTCCCCTGCTGCATGGCGTTGTATACCCCTGTTGTTAAATGACAAAGTTTGCTCCTTGGAACACATGAGCAGCAATGAGATCAATAAACTCCTCTCTTACACCCTAAATGATAAAATCAAACGGGAAAAGTGTTTTTATAGGAGACCATGATTGTTCTTTCTCATTAGTCTTAACACTCTCCAGCTTTTTTTGAACCAAATTTCTAGCGTAAGCTAAGTATCAAAAACCATCCACTCGGAATTAAATGTAGATTAGTAGTTCTACTTAGAGAGAGTGTTTTAGAAATACATTTTATGTGATTGGGTAATAAACAAACAAACAAAAAAGCAATTTTACCAAATTTCTTCCAATCTTTTTAAAATGGAAAGAGCTGGAGAGAATTGCTGTTCTGTCATTCTTCCTTTTTAATGGATAAATCAAGGCTGTCCCAAGTTGAAGCCCATCGCCACAGACATTTTCACCAGCCTGCTGTCACCGGCCCAGCTATCAGCCTGCGCGGAGAGACTCAAGTACAGAGCTGCCTTCTCCTTGCCCCCCGCCCCCAGTCACATCCCTTCAACTCTGAGGAAAACCGGAACTCAAGATGCATTCCAGCTGTTGAGTGCAGCACCCACTGTGATCTCACCTGATAGCAGAAGAACAAATCATTACATGCACACCAGTGAAAATCTGAGTTTGCAAAGTACACTCTTCCTTTCAGTTGACAATGTAGAAAAAAGTAGAAGTAGCTGCCACAGAAAAGAATGGTTAATTTTAGGCCTTCTTAATCTTAACAACAAAAGTAATTCAAGGGTTTTTTTTGTTTGTTTGTTTTTTAATACTTTTTATATTTTGGCCACACCATGCAGCATGTGGGAGCTTAGTTCCCCATCCAGGAATCAATCCTGTGCTTCCTGTATTGGAAGCACAGAGTGGTTAACCACTGGAGCACTAGGGGGGTCCTAATTCAAATATTTAAAGAAGTACTGGTTACTGCCTTTAAAAAAAAAAAAGTATTAACTGCTTTTATTATTGACATGTTCTTCTTATAACACTTTTTATTTTATATGGGAGTATAGTTGATTGACAGTGTTGTGTCAGTTTCAGGTGTATAGCAGAGTGACTCAGTGATGCATGTATTGATTCTTTTTCAAATTCTTTCCCGTGTAAGTTATTACAGAATACTGAGTAGAGCTCCTTGTTGGTTATCTGTTTTAAATGTAGTAGCAGTGTGTATGTGACAGTTCCAAACTTCCAATTCATCCCTTCCACCCTGGGTTACTGCCATTCAAAGTCATCACAGGTTATCTAACTTTTGTTTGTTTTGTTAGTTTTAAAGCCTTTTGTTCAATTTTTATGGAGTACACACTAAGGGCTAAGTCTAAGTATTACTGTGAAAACTGATAAAACCGACCATTTGAGCACAAGTATGGAAACTTTTAGAAAAGGAGGAATTCAAAGGGGCTTCCCTGGTGGCTCAGAGGTTAAAGCATCTGCTTGCAACGCAGGAGACCTGGATTCAATCCCTGGGTCAGGAAGATCCCCTGGAGAAGGAAATGGCAACCCACTCCAGTATTCTTGCCTGGAGAATCCCATGGACAGAGGAGCCTGGTGGGCTGTAGTCCACGGGGTCACAAAGAGTCGGACACGACTGAGCGACTTCACTTTCACTTTCAAAGAATCGAGTGGTGGGCTGGGAAAGGTCCTCTAGGGTTTTTATTGCTTGAAGATGGAGATAAATGCTAACTTACACTGAGGATATTTGGAAATGCTGTGGACTTATCAAAGTCAGGGAAGGCTAAATTTTAAAGGTTAGGTAGGATAGGCAAGCGTATCAATTGACTTGAGAGGAAAGATTTTATCAGGACATAATGAAAATGAATTTGAAAACTATAGAGATTTTATAGAAATTACATCACTTTAGATTACATAATTGAATATTATATACATGTTATATTTATAGAAATTACATCATTTAACTATAGAGAAGACATAGTTGATCTATCTATGTGTGTGTGTGTATGTGTGAATATACTTAATACAAGGCTTTTGGGTGGTTCAGTGGTAAAGAATTCATCTGCCAATGCAGCAGATACAGGAGACATGGGTTCAATCCCTGGATTGGGAAGATCCCCTGGAGTAGGAAGTATTCTTGCCTGGGAAATCCCATGGACAGAAGAGCCTGGTGGGCTACAGTCCATGGGGTTGCAAAGAGTCGGATACAATTCAGCGACTAAACAACTTAATACATACTTAATACAAATTGGGGTTTTTTCACTATAGTATTGAAGGCAGGAGGAGAAGGGGATGACAGAGGATGAGATGGCTGGACGGCATCACTGACTCAATGGCCATGAGTTTGAGAAAACTCCGGGAGACAATGAAGGACAGGGAAGCCGGGTGTGCTACAGTCCATGGGGTCTCAAAGAGTTGGACACGACTGAGCGACTGAACAGCAACACTGTAGTATAACTTGGAGGAAGTTCACTTTAGGGGAAACTCTCTAGTGTAACAATAAAATCTGTATTTTTGATCCTTCATTATAGATATATCGTCTGATAGGGATCAAGCCCTGTCCTTGGGCTGTTCAACTGTATGGCCAGCTTTGCCTTGCATTGTGAATTCCCACGACCCCCATGCCTTTAGCTGGGCTTTTGGCTGACAAGGATGAGCAGCAGCACTGGTTAAACAAATACACCCTCATCCTTCAGTGGCTGAGTGCTGCCTGGAAGAATGAGTGCCAACTGTAATTGTCTAACCACACTACCCTGGAGAGTTTCAAAACCAGAACCCTGGGTAGGTCTGCAAACCTAAAGTGTCCGATGTAACTTTTCAAAGAAGAGTTACTGCCACTCCTACTGATAATGTTTCCGTAACTAGGAAGGGAAAGAGCAGACTATTTCACCACACTGTAAAGCATTATAAATATAGAGTGGGTTGGTTTTTTTTTTCCCCATTTTCTGGTTTCTCTTCCTACCCATCTTCTTACGACTTCTTGCACTGGTTCACTGAGTGATTCTAATAAAAGCTAGTATTTTCAATGTATAAACAATGTGTGACTGCATCTTGATAACAGTGGGGAAGAAAAGATTGAGCCTCCTCTCATTTAAAGTGGCCAAATCTAGGACTGTTACATGAGGCAGCAACCAGAAACCACTCCTACCACAGCATCTCCACCTTTTGGGCAGCACCAAGAGATTAACCAGACCAACTGTTTCTGTCGTCTGCTCAATCCCTCTGTGTCTTGGGAACGTGGCTTGTCCTAGGAGGTGTGTCAGTGATTTTTACACAGTTTACTCAGGTCTAGAAATTGAACACTGACTCTGTTGGGCCTAATGCATGAATTTGGAAATGACTTTTTTTCCCCCAGAAATAGTGTTAGGATTTCGTTAGAATAGTATTGATCTCTGATAATCAAACAGGCATTTTTAGAAAACCACTGATAAACCTAAAATGAGACTCTGTTTACATAACCATAAGATCATGATATAAATGATCCAGACTGTGGAAAAGCCGAATAAACATAAAGCTCCTATTCTACGCTGGGGCCTCTGTACTGGGTTTTCCATAATATTATGGAATAAAGACGGCAGGTGCGCCAGTTTCATTGTATATGTTGTCATCTTAGCGTTTGTTTCTCTCTGCGAAGAGTATATTTTCTCAAAACTACAGATTAGTTTTAAGAATCACCTAGTCTTAAACAATATTTAGTCAGCCTTTTTACTTTGATCAGCTTGTTCTGAACAAGGTATGGAATTGATAGCTGCTATTGATTGGGTGTAGCATTACCTAATCTTCACTAAATGTAGGAAGCTTTTCAGATTTAGAAAGGTGGCAGAAGATGTCTAGTAATGATGCTGCTGGGAATTCAAGCTCAATACTGTGGTCAGTGTAAAAGTGATGTAACCATAAGAGGTATTTTATTATAAGCCTGTCGGTTTTACTAAATGTTGGCTTGGTGTATTTGTGGAGTTGTGCGTGTGCATGTGTGATTACTGTATTTAGCAGATGTTTCCATATTTTATCATTTAAAATATCATCAGTAATAATCTCTATTAATAATGGCGTTGCCATTTTTGTATGATAGGAAGCTAGCATTGAAGCTTTAAAGAAACTTACAGATAAAAGAGACGACGGTGCCATAAAATGGAAAGAAGATTGCATTAGGAATTCAATACAGAAGAAGGGTACATGAAATCATTACTAAAACAGATATAAACGTGACCTTCACTGTGGTTCAGTAATTATCCTAGTCCACACGATGGTGTACGTATCATGATTTTCCTTTTTCTCTTTGTTTTCATTTTTATCTTGGTACTTCACTGGTGAATAATTGCTAAAGGGAACCCATTATGCAAGGCGAGCATTCAGTTTGCAAGTGAATTTGCTTGTAGCTATTGCCACATTTGAACCTCACTAATGTATGTAAATTAAAAACTCTGGTATTTGGAATTGCTCCTGTTTGAAATAAAAACAGAATCTGATCATTACAATCTGCAAGCCAGGTATTATCACTGGGCTAGTGAGCCGCTGATGATAAATTGTACCGAATAGCTTGTGGATAGAATATTTTATCTCCGTTCTCTATCACACAGCACTGCATAAAATAAGAATGATTCATCAAGCATGAGAGCTGCTGGTTTATGAAATTCATTGCTCACGGCAAGTGTATTTTTTAAAATTCAAAAGACAAAGCAACTCACAAGGGTTATTTAGTAATCAGTGTGAATTACTTCTAGGTATAAACCTTAGTGGAAAGGAATTAAAAATACATTTGCTGTACAGGAAGCATTATTGCAAGCAGGGATATAATTTGACGACTTCCCATCTAAGAGCCTTATTTTGACCACATTTAATTCGGATGCCACCTTCTTTTTTTCACATCAAAATTGCATAATCCATCGTAATGGAATCATACATCGACTCAGACGGTGTCAAGCTCAGAGCAGAAACATTTGCATCATCTACCCTCAGATATCCTTTCGCCTGCAGAGGATATTTTGTTTATTCAAAAGGACATGTAAAGAGGAGAGGCCCAGTATAAAGTCATCTTTCTTTCATATTTACAATAAGAATGTTTCATTTCTTCTTGTGTATTGATGTCCCAAGGCAATGTTCCAAATGAAAAGATAATAACTTATGAAGAAGTGTCAAAAACTAATTAAGTTTTGTAACTTGTTTTTCCCTCGCACAGGGTATATTTTTCATCACACTGTCCAGTCACATGCTGAGATTCTTGCTAACATTATCACATGCCAGTCACACCAAGTCTCAGTGGTGCCTCTCCTCCTGTCATTATTTTCAGCATCAATTAATTTTCTTCTGACCTCGCCTTCAGAGAATGTAGCCGAGAATGATCAGCACATGCTTTGCAGTCTATTTTGAAGGCATTAGGCCACCGTGTGCATTCAAAAATGGAGTCAGCCAAACATTATATTTTCTCACCTGTAGGGTTGCCTAGTAACCTGAATTAAGGATTTTCACCGAGCCTTCGAGACAAATAAACACTACTGGGAGGCATGTTGACCCAGGTGGGAGCGTCAGACCTATTGATGGAGATGAGAATTTCGAAGAAGCCAATAGAAAACACAAATCCTCATTAACATTCATTGTGGAAACAGTTTCCATAACTAAATAAATCTGTTTCGCTAGGCTAAGAGAACACTCAGGAACAGGATCCTCTCTCACACATTGTCAAGTGTTTATTAAGCCTGGTTTTGACTCGTCGCTCTTATTTCTCTATCTCTTAGGCCTAGAGTGGAGCATTTCTGTTTCTTTAATGAAGTATTGATTATTTGGGGGAAATATGAAAACACCACCTAGAAATGCTTCATTGTCGTGGTGCGAGTCGGTGCAAGAAACATTTCTGGTCTTGCTTGGTGTGTGCTGTGTGCTCCGTCGCTCAATCTTTGTAATCCTGTGGACTGTAGTCCGCCAGGCTCCTCCGTCCATGGAATTTTCCAGGCAAGAATACTGGATCAGGTTGCCATTTTCTCCTCCAGGAAGTCTTCCCAACCTCAGGATAGAACCCACGTTCCCTGCGTCTCCTGAACTGGCAGGTGGATTCTTAACCACTGTGCCACCTGGGAAGCCCTGGCCTTGTCTGGGAACTTCCTAAGTAGACCCACTGCTTCTGGACATCCAGGGTTCATCTAGTTTTCACACGATCATTGCAAGAAATGAAATTCCTGGTTTGGTGTGTTAGCTCAAACAGAAAAAATAAGAGACAGACTAGTGTGTTGTAGAGGTGGAGGTTATGCTTTGTAACGCTGATGCTGTTTGTCCTTGACACCTTGGATTCCTTCAGAGAGAGAGTGTGTGTGTGTGTGTGTGTGGCAGGGAGGGTCCAAGGGGCTGGGGGGAGGGGCAGCTTCTCCAGAAAGGTACCAAGTGAAAGAGTCGCACCATTAGGATGTTGACAGTCCTCCGCAAATGATGGTGTCAGGCCACAGAGGGGCTGCGGGGGGCAGGAGTGACATTCACCCCAGCAAGATGGAAATAAACGCCCTGTTTGATAAGAGAAAACAGACAATTTATGTCCACCCTGAAGAGTTACCAGCCAGTGAGCCATTCCTATGGCTCAAGTGCAGCATTTGCATTTTGATGGGATGTTATCAAGTAATTAATGCACCAGTCAGGATTTATTACCTCAGGAGCCAACTGAAAGGTTCATTACAAAATCGGTTTCACTTGAAGATAGGCATTTCCTCAGAGTTAGCTTTTGACATGTTGTTCCTCGCTCTCCCTGCCCGTGGCAGCCGTGGTGGAAGGCCAGTGAGGTGAAATTCATTGCTTAATAAGGGCATTCACTTTGGGTATTCTTGTGATAATAAATGTATACATCAAGGCCGCACTGCCTTGTCAGTTTAATTGCTTCTCGTGCTCCTTAACAAGCCAATCTTAATCAGTCTGGACCACGTTATGAATAATTTAAGTATCAGCAGACTTCACGCTTAATAAGATGTACTCGATTATAAAACTTAAGTGCACTGTTTATAGAAAGCATGCAAAACACTTTAAGTTTTTATTAGCAGCAAGGAAAAAACAAGCAGTGAGTTATTCTAACATTTGCAGTTTGCGAGCAACAGCTGTGTTTCTTAATGCTGCAACCCCCCTCCACTTTTGTCGGAGGCCATAGTTTGGCCTCTCGAGCCTTCTAAGCCTCGGTGAGACATAATGGGAAATTTGAGCCGGCTATGAGATTAAAGCTCCGAATCGATGGCCAACCAGCAATTGTCATTTTAGAAAACATTCTTTTATCTTTTTAAATGCAAAACAGACCTGATTTTAAAACAGTTTCCGATGGCCGAAATTACCTTTGTGGTCCTCTGGCTGGGCAGCTCACAGGAATGTCTAACTCCACTGACTCCGGAGAGGGGTCCCTGAGCCTTCTAATTTTCCTTGAACAAAATAAAAATACTGAGATGTCTCCTTTCTCTCACAGCATGTTTGTCAATTAGCGAGCTGACTTCCGGTGGTCCCCCTGCAAGATGTCATTCAGGGTTCAAATCCAGTGGAAAGGTTTAGCTTGGAAAAGGAAGGGCAGTCGTGTATAAAATGAGAAGACTGAGCACATCTCCATAAGGTTATTAAGATTTCTGCCTTTAATAAATAGTGTTTGATTGAAAGGGACCATTTAACCATATTGTTTTAGCAGGACTCTTTGTCCTCCATTTTACCTCCACTTCTGTGGGCTGCAAGTCCTTCATCGAGGAATGCATCATTCTGTTTATGACATCTAATAAAGGCCTACTGCAAGCATTAGAACCAGGTGCTTCAAAGCTCTTCTTTTCTGTTCCCAGCCTATTGTTCCCTTCAAACCAAAATAGAAAGAATTCCATTTTGGGCCAAGCTTTATTTTCATCACTTCTATTTAAATCAAGACCTGTCCTAATAAACACGCACTTTCATTTGGGGTTGTGGCACATTATAAAATGTCGGTGTGTGTGTGGAAGCCTGCATGTGAGTGTACTCACACTGATGGAACAAGGACTGACACGTTTATATACTGGGAGGGAAAAAAATATCGCACAGGTCGTCATTTGCTGAGGCATTAAAAGCCGGTTATTGTTGAGAATGAATTGATGAAGCAAAAATATGCGTGGCCGTAAATGAAAAACAACTTCCAACCTATTTCTCCACCTAGAGCCGGACCATCATACTCCTTTGTTCTTGTTCAGGTTAATAGAGATTGAGGAGATGGGCAGAGGAAAAGCAGTGCAATTTTCTGCTATTTAAGCTTGGCGAAATGGCACTCTTCAGGAAGCAGGAGAAAGTATGAAAGCGTAATAGGCATTTTAAAAGTAGAAGTCCATATAGCTGCTTGAGGGATTCTCAGATTTAGGCATGCATAGAATCGAGAATGAGATAATCAGCATTGTGAAATTGAAACCTGTCTGCTGCCTGCTGCTGTTCTTCCCTCTTTCAGTGGAGTGATTTGTAACACTCATCTTCTGCAGGCAAGGCAGCCTTCAAGATTATCCAGAACTGTCAATAGTAATTGCCAAAGTATTTTATTACCTACAGAAAATCAAAGGAATTTTATAACCAACAGTTATCAAGTTTCAATACACGGTATAAAGAGAGCAATTTTCGTTGGAATACAATCGTGTTTGGCTTGCTTTAATGTTCTTGAGACAATTCCTGTGCAACCAGCTACAACACTCACTGTATTTAAGCTAGAGGCAAGAATACACATATGTACTTGTAGCATAAAAAAATTACATAATGCCTACAAGCTTCTGCAAGCAAGTGGTTTTTAATTGCCACACACACTCTGCCTTAGCTAATTACTTTGGAAAAGAAAGTGTGTTTTGTGAAACTCAAGATGACATTTGAAGTTCTGCCAGTAAAGAAGTATGGCTTAACTGGGGCATCCTCTATATGATATAGTATGAAATGCATCTTTGAGTTAGAAAACATAACTTTACCAAGTTTGGGATTAAACCAAATGGTCACAGAGTTCATCACTGTGTGTACACAGAGGT
>NW_011494390.1:433073-447021 GCF_000754665.1 Bison bison bison | reverse complement strand
AAAAGCTCTAATGATTGTATACTTGTTTTGTTTTTTTTTTAGTTTAGGAGATGTTTGATTTAAAATATGCTGCGAATTCAGAATTTGTACTCAATATAAAAAAAATAAATAAACAAGTCTCCTATAAATATATACCCCAAATCATTAGAATCATCTTTATCTCATTACATTTCATTTCATTTTAAAAACTCATTTTGACAACCTACCAATGAAAATATAGTAAGCCATTTGTATGAAGAAGTAAAGAACAGTGTATATTTTACATCTACATTATCATTATGCAAAATTGATTTACACCTGATTCAGAAATAATTCTATTGTAATATTTGATCATTTCAGATTCAGAATTTTTGTACTAAGTCCAGTAGTTTCTTTTTTTTTTTTTTAATGTCTGAAAAAATACTCATCTCAGAATGAAATGAAGAATCTGAGATGGTTTCCCTTTGATGTTTCCAAAATATTAGAAAATATTCAAATGCCTTATTCATGCCAGGATAAAATATTTCATGAAAGGAAGGCTGTAGTTGTGTAAAGTCATGATTGATTTAACATCAGGTAATTTGGGAAGTTATGAAACTAATAGAAGCAACATAGGTAATACAGTCAAAAGTTTTGCCCTGAGAATTGAATGTAACGTAATGCCCCAGATTTAAAGGAATCATTTTAATTGTAATTCAAAAACGATATATGGCAATACCTATTTCATAACTTTCAGATTTCTAATAAGAGAGAAACTCGAATAACTAAAATATAGCTAAAATATATCTGTTGAATATTTTTGAAAGATAGGATGCCTAAACTATTAAGGAATCAAAGCTTTTAGTGAGTAACATAAATACTAGGAAAGAAATACTTCCATTTAAAACAAATTGCCTTTCTTGACTCAATAGACAAATCCATTTCCTGAAGCAAAGGGAAAAAAAAAAAATGAACATTTTCCTTGGCTTTTTCAAATATACGCCTTTAAAAAGGAAACCTGAGTCTCCAGAAATTGGCCCTGGCTTTGCAGAAGCACTCCAGCGGCAGAAAAACTTCTCTAAGTGTCGTTTATTAACACGGAAAAGAGAAATTAATTATGTTTGTTGATTTGGGGTTACCTTTAAATATTTATTTATTTAACCAGTCCACTGCCAGGTTTAAAGTCGGATTAGGGGAGGTGAGAGGTCAGGGAGAAATTCCACAGCTGTGTTCCTGGTGGAGACTGGTCCCCCACCCCCGCCCTGCTGCTGGAGCCCAGGAAAGTGAGCTGTTGGTGTACTGTTCGCTCCCTTGGTCGGATCGAAGCCCAGCTCAATAGCATGAAACTCGCCCCCATTTGAGAGATTTGTCTTACAAAACCCTGAAAACTGCTCTGAACATGCATACATTGATTTTTGTGGCTGGAATCTCCCGAGCTTTGATGAAAAGGCAGGCTCTCATGCAGGTGAAAGGGGGTTACCTCTTCAATATTAAAAAGAGAAGATTAAGGATTTCTGGTCGACTAAGGCTGAACTAATCAGTGGCATGCCAGGGTAAGAAAGAGGACCTGGGGCCTGATGCCCCTGATTTTCTGTTCTTGAACAAGAAGTTCAAAATCCCGCCTGTAACCTGCTAGGTGATGTAACTTACCATTGTTCCATTTTTCACAGTTAGTCAAATGGCATATGGTACGTGACCATGTTTGTTTCCCATATTTTACAGATGGTAGTTACTGACTTTTTTAAGGGACATTCATTTTGGTTATAATATGGAAAATGAGGATGTTGTAAAGGATATATACATGAAAATGTCTAAAGGAACTCAGATCATGAAAGACTCCCTATTTCATTAGTCACTGAAGATAAATAGCCATTCTGTTTTTGATGCTGTTAAGTCTATTAAGTTTACCTCCGTGAAGGTAGAAATAAGTGATTTTTCTAAATTTCTGGCTTTTTTTTGTATTAAACTAGAATTATTATTTGAGTTCAGCAGAGGATTCTTGACATTTGTCCTCTGTATGAACATCACTAACACTTTTTTTCTCTAGTCAAAGATTACATGCAACTTTACTCTTTAAAAAAAAAAAAAAATCAGAGGATTACAGTGTCCTTAGATAGTTTGCACACATCATTTCTCAGCAGGGAATTCCAGAATGAAATGAATGCACCTCTACTACAAGAGAACAATTTTACACCCTGTAGCACTAATTCCTGTAATTATTTGTGTCCGTCTTAGCCATGATTTGGGTAAAGTGATATGAAACCTTTCTGAAATGATGGTGTCAGTAAGCCTTTAGGGGGGAAAGAAAAGGTTTAAATAAACTAAGCATGCTGTGAGGTTTCATATATTGTAAGATAACTGAAAATGTAACAAATTTATCTAGAATCAAGTCTTATCAACCATGTCTTTGATCTGTTGTAAAAAAACACAATAATGATCCTGAAACAAGCAGCACAGAGGCAGATCAAGCTGGATAAGAGAATTTCAGAAATTAGATAACACTCATTTTCCATCATTTATAGGAACCACTTGGTTTGCCTTTTAGGCATATGTTGTCTGCACTCTCTCATGATTCACCCAGCATGGCTCATCATCTTCAAGCAGATCTTTTCTATCACTGTTAAATTACAACATCCCATTCAAATAACACATAGTGTGATCATCCGAAAGACAAGATTCCTGGCTCCACACCATTTAATGTCTTATGTCATTTAGATGATAACAAGTGGATGTAGGGGAAGAATGAGATGGCCTATGGAATTCCTGAGGTATGATCAGTGAACTATATATATATATATATATATATAAGTGCAGACTCAGTGTTATTTTCACGGAAATAGTCCATATCCCCCAGTGCCTACTGTAAGAATGGTATATTCTGCGAGCTTGGTTATAGAGAAAATAGGATTAGTGACAAAAAGAAAAAAAAAAATCTTAGCAAGCCATTTTTAGGAGATGTAAAGCTGGCTGAGGTGATCATATTCTAGACTTCCTTTATCATACTATAATTGGCAGTTTGTAGCTTTCAAGAGTTGGAAAGAAGTGAACTTTTAATAATTTTTGTTACATGGACTTAGGGTTTGAATCTTAAAATATCTGTTTCGAGGGTCATTTCCAAGTACCCCCAGAGTTCTTAAAGACAGTTTCCATACTGAGGTTAAAGACAAACCTTTTTTTTTTCCCCCTTGCAAGCCAATCCATACAGATGCCTTTTTCACCTCTTTGATGTGATAAGGAAGTGTTAAATCAAAGCGAATCCCCTATTCCGGGCACCTTGGGACTGAATAGTGCTTAAGCCAATTGTTACTACTCCTGGGTGTTTAGACAGAGAAGCACACATCTCTCTCTGCAGATCAGAGAGGACCTTGACGGACCCCCTCTGCCACCTGCTATCACTTAATTAGTATCATCATCTGATTTCTAGTTGGAATAATGACATCATGCACTTTTTAGTAAGTGTTACCGTATAATATGTGACAAATTATGCTACACTGGTATTATGTAGTTAAACTATTTGAGGAGGGATTTGTTTTGTTTTTGTCTTTGAGCTTTTGCATCTCTATTTCATTTTTATCCATTCCCAATATTTCCTACAAGTTCAGATCAAATCTAAAGATAGAATTGGTGAAGTATAACTACTCTAGACTTGGTACCCAGAGAAAGAACAACGGGCTGGTCTTTGAAATGACTGTAAACATCTTTTGTAAACATAGTGGATATTATCAAAGAATGAAGATGAATGACAGGTGTAAACGTAATTAAAATTCGGTTCTGTACAAGTGGAGTTAGATTGGCTGTTCTGTCTCTCTTACCAGGAATTATCTGTCAGTGAATAAGTTGGGGGTTCTGTTCGAGACAGCTTCTTTCTGGTACAGATAGTTTTGCACAGTGAAGACGGTGAGAAAGAGATCAATGGACTGGAGGCAATGTGGTGTCTTCGAAACCAAAAAAGAACACCTATCATTTTGAATTCCTGAAAAAGAGTAACACTGCCACACACGTTACAATCAAGGTTATTGAAGATTCAGCTCTGTTAAGATGCCATTCCCTGTGGAGACCATTCAGTTTTGTTTTTCTGATATAATATTAGAAATTTCAGTAAAGGATTTACAATCAGTGCCCTCCTCTGTATACAGAATTCCCCTTCAGAGGTAATGAAAATACAAAAGAAATTAGATGGATAATTCTGGTTTTAAGATCCATGGATAAATGTTTTGATCTATGCATTTTAAATGTATTTGTCCATTTTCTATATTACAGTTTGATTTTTATATCTTTATTTTCATGAAAACCCTGATAAAAATGATCAAATATAATAACTGACAAAATGTCCAAAAGCTGCAGCACAGTCTAGTGTGATTTCTTGCAATACTGTTGAATAAATATGGCTTTAAACACGCATAGACAGTATTTCCAATGGGAAATGCAATTATTGTCTTTTGAAAAATTCTATAAATTGTTTTCTTAGCTGCCATTGATTATAATATAAACAGGATATGCAAGTTCATGATCTTGTGAGTCAATAGAAGCCAATAAAGCTTTTACTAGTCAATTGTTCAAAGATTTCGTTTACACAATTGCACAACACAAAATGTGCCACGTCGAAAGCCCTGGCTTTGAAAAAATAGCCCCTTAAAAAAGGCTTCTGTTTCTAATAGTCACCCCCATCATCTACACAGTCTTGCTTCCATCATACTAAAAGAAACAGTTTTAAAAGGAAGTGTAAGATTGACTTACCTTTTTCCTATATCTTTAAATTCTGTTTAAATTTCTATCCTTTCTTTGTGTTGTTTTGCGCATTCCTACATCTTGCAGTGTTGTACACCGCGAAGACCTAGTAAGCGAGTTAAAGGCTGATGACGCTAACGAATCCCAGCGCAAATGACTGAATCGATAGGAAACCAGCCACTGCTGTTTAAGTGTATCGATAAATGTACCTTTATTTTCTCTTGAATGGATAAGTGTCGCAGTTAAGAGTCCTATGGATCTCTTAATTGAAAGTTAATTTTAAATCAATAAAGTGAGTCATTTAAATATTGATTGGCCTTTCTACACGAATTGTTAGCTGATTTTTTTTTTTTTGCAACAACTTTGTTTAAATGCAATCAATAGCCCACAATCAGTATGTTCTATAAAAAATTGACAGATGTTCCCAAAATGCCTGCTAGGCATATTCTTATCTGTTTACATATGCAGCAAAGATAGTTCAGTCTTTCTCACCCTTACTTACATCCTTAAAACTCCAGGAATCCTCCCCACCTCATACACACACACACACACACACACACACACAACACACATACCCTTCCCTTGTTTTCCTAGATATCACAACTGTGTTTTCTGTTACATGAAGCCACTTTCTACTGCACCTTTATCTATCATTTACATCTCAAAGGTTTGAAATGAGAAAATTATCTGATATCGTAGTTATTAGAACCAGATCACTCAGGTATCTCAGGGATTGCAGTTTGAAAAGAAAGCAGTTTTATACACCTATAAAAACTGAAAGACATTTGGAGATAGTCTTTGGGACTGCACCATAGCATATTAGTCATAATATATGTCATAATAATTAGTATTATTGCTAATATTATAATATCTTAATATATTAGTAATATTGAAAGTTAATTTTAAGTCAGTAAAGTGAGTCATTTAAATATTGATTGGCCCTTTCTACACAAATGTAGAAAATGTCATAAATATATACACAAATATTCACATAAATTACATAAATACATTCACATAAATAAATAATTTGCATAAACATATATATTTTATGTCATAGTAATATTGCTTGAAGAAAAATCATCTCCTATGAAATAAAATATTCTTGTCTATGTGAACATGTTTATTAAGCACAAGGCTAGCAGGTACTTTTTAACTGATATAACTTCCCTCAGAAATCATCTCTTTAGCGTAACAACAAATAGCCATTCTCTTTTTCCTTTCAAATTGACAAAGAGAGCAGCCAAGTTAAAAGAATACAGATTGTATTCCATGAACTTCATCTTGATTAACCTAATAAAGTAAACTAAGGTACTTGTAGCTTTCAGCATATCAGCAAATATGAATGTCCTATTCATAGCTTCCTATAAGCCAAGCAGTGATTGCCTGAGAGAAATAGTCTAAAAGCTGTAGAGCCATCGTCAGCACCCCTTTCCATAAAGGGGTTAGTTTTGAACAGGACTCCTAATAACCGTCTCATACATTTATGAGGCTACTAATAGGTGCAAAGCTTTGATTTTTTTCCTTTCTGAAACCTACATGTGTGAAAATAGCACTTATTAACAAACAATTGTTCTTTTGGATTAGAGATGAATGAAACTAATAATTTAAACATTAAAAAATATAAAATTAAGAATAGAGTTTTACTGTAGCATACAGTTTTCTCTATCTGGGTTTACTGATATCAGCCAACATGAAATAGCCCTAAATTAACTTATGGTGTTACACTGACTGATATTTGACCAAAGTAAAAATACAGCCTAATTGTATTTTGGTTCTGAAGGCTTAGTCAAAATGCAAGTCCTGATATTAGATTTTTAATATCAATAAAAATGAAAATAATGATTTTTCATCCTCCTCCCTTTGGGAAGATTAAAAATTGCCAACCTAAAGTGGAAATATTCAAGGGGTAGCTGATGGAAAGTTTCCTTTGTAATGCTAATTTTAACTTTAAACTCTTAGAGTAAACTCTTTCCACTGTTCTGCAAACCCGCCGTTCTTCTTGCATTATTGTCCTCTTACTACAACATCTCAGAACTCATCCCATTCCATTTTCAGTGTCAGGGAAGCTATATCAAAAGAGACGACTGCACGAAAGTGGTAGGGGTATCATTAGTTCATATGCATACGAGTTCAGCCTGTGAAGATGCTGTGTCTGGGATCAGCCTGAAGATGTGACTGATAGCTCTTATTTGTCTGATAGAGCTGGCCAGGGAAATAGAGCTACAGCTGGTTACTTCATTAGGTCCCCTCATTGATTGAACCCTGCTGAAGTGATGCAGCAGGCTCCTCAGATAACTGCTGGTAATAGAACAAAATGAATTCTTATCACAGAGATTGGAAAGGCCATTAACCCCGGCCTCCAATGCTTTTCAGAGGTCACAGACAGGAAGCCAAGCAGTGACTGGGAAAACTGTTTTCTGTCTAACTACAGGTCACGTTAGAAGGGTGTGTGTGACTTTTTTACCCTTCGGCTTCTGTATGGATGAAACGGTTATACTGGCAGATGTTAATAATCAGCTGTAAATAAATATTGGAACCAGAGAAGAAAAATGAGAAAGCACAGGAATTTATTTCAATAAATATTTAATAAAAGAACAATTGTTCCTGTGATATTTACTGCCAGTTCTGCTGTAGTTTTAAAACTAATACTTTTTCATATAAATTGGAAGGAGAAATACATAGAGGCATGTTAAAAAGGAAATTTAATATGGTTTTATATAAAAATATTTCCTTCCTTCCTTTCCGTCTTTCAGAGATGAAGATTATAATTGTTCCTGGCTGCCCAGCTTCCTCTCCCAGCTGGGAAGCCCTCACCAGGCCATCTCTGAATGAGCACGACAGTATTTACCTTCCACCTGGTTGAAAGGAGTATATATCTAAGGAAGAGTCCTATAATTTACATTTAATGCAACCTTTCAATTGACCAGGAGCCCACAACCTCAGCCCCCATCTTACAGCTGAGGACTTTCCCACATTTGTCAAGTCCCTGCCACTCCAGGACCAACCAGTAGGACTCATCCATTTAAAGCCTAAGCAGCTCATGACAGTTGTTTTTCTGCCTCTGCGACAGAGGCATCCTTAGAGCAGCCTCTGTTTTCACATGCTTAGCCTAAGATGGAAAACTTTCACAGGTTAGGAAATAGTTGTGAAGGCTACACCCTCTGGAATAAAATGGACCATTTCTTCTCATTACTAATGTGCATTATTTGCCTGTATATGTATATGGAGATGAAATAAAGGCTATTTTTAACAATATGTTGGTGGCTTCTAGACTTAGGACTGTGATTTAATTTCAGTGTCTGTGGTTGCCTGGTATTTTCTGTTGGAGCCAATCTTTCACTAGGAGTTGATTTATTTAAATGTAATTGGGTCCTGTGGATGAAAAAAAAACCTACCCTTTTTAGGTCTTTGGAGACCCACCCAGACATTTGGTTTGGCCCTCCATACATGAATAATAACAAGAAGGTGTATGTTGTCATTGCCTTGCTGGACACAACAGAAGTGGTTTGGCAGGATGGAAACCAAAAGAGATTACTCTGGATAAACATAGAATCAGATGCTTTTCTGCTCTGGATTGTGTATATGTATACACAGATATGCATAGTTGTGTATTGTATTTTGGAATCTGTAGAATATAAGAACAAAGCTGGGGGGAAATCAGTGTTAAGAAGGCACATATCACTCTTACCTTAAAGTGATGGAAAGGCTTAATTTTATGAGTTAATTTTTTTGTTTTTTTTAGTCTGGGCTTATATTAATTAAGTCAAATATCCTAAAAAGTATGTTGAAAGTTGCATTAAGTTAACTGTATTGAAGGCATCAATTTCGAAAGTCAATATTAAGTTCCATTGCATGTTTCCATGTTGGCTTTGGATGTAAAACTTTTCAATTTAGTATTTGTTGTATGGGTTAATAAATATGCTTTAAAATCTAATTAGGTAAATACTTTCACTTATCTCATTTATCAAGAATGTTAAATTCTGTTGCAGATGTTTCAGAGAATGACACAGAGGCCTGGAATTTCAACTTGTGATACCTGGGGTGAACCTCATGAAACTTTTAGGCTTGTAATTAGTTAGTTGTGCACTATGAACCTTAGTGGGAACTCTGAGTTTACTTCATATTGTCTAATAAAGAACAGGCATTCTTTTTCTTTGTTGAGTTTCAGTGTAAGAATGGTTGATAAACTTGTGTTTTTAATTTTTCATAGTAAGTAGCATTGGGTGATTAAGTCAAACGTAGAAAACAGTATACTTTGGAGGAAAAGAATAATGGTATGTTTGCTTCTCAACCATATTAGGTAAAACAGTCATAAATATTTACATTGCATGTATCTTCAAAACTCTTTAATATTTTAAACATTGTCTCCCTTTTTTCACTTGAATGAGCTGACAAAAGCAAAGAGGTATACATTTAGGTTCAATATGGATTGTAGGGAAATTAATGAATTCATGACACAGTATTTGGATTAATGTGTTTTTCTCTCTAACATGTTGTATAATTTACAAATGTAGACAAATGTTTTTGCATTGTTGTTTAAAATTATTTTGATGGGATTCAATCTGACTAGTTTTCCCAACAACTAACTAGCTTCATTGATATAGTTGCAAATAGAAAATATTATTCTGAACGTTGAAGGCAAAGATGGTGCCTATGAGAAAAGATTATGTAGAGTAATAGTGTTTGAAAGTTTCAGTTTTTGAACTGCTCCTTGGCTTTTCTCAAGATCTTTAATGCCCCCAGTAGCATGTGTAGATAAAAGTAAAATTTTCTAAAATAGGTTTCTTGTAAAGTATTCTTTTGTATGTGGTTTTGTGTTTTATAAGAAAAGTCTTGACTTCCAGATACATTGATGGGGAAAAAAGAACATTGCTTTGCTTCTTCGATTCATGAAGATAGTTAGAAATGAGTATTATAAATATTCAATCTATTTCTTGATTTTACCAAACTTTTCTAAAGCATTTTTTCCCCTCTGTAAAGTCTTACGACAGATCTTTCTGTTTTGATTGAGAATATTTACAAGTTTATTGGAGAAAAAAAAAAAGAACATCACAAAAGTTGGTAAGCCAAAAATATCAGCATCCTTCAGAGTTTTCATACTTAGGTATTTAGGGATGAAATATGTGGTTGAATTGGAAATTAAAAAGGATGTCTGGAAATCAACTTTATTTGAAAACCAAGTTGAATCCTTTAATCTTTCCTTCTTCATCAGTTTGGTTTTCAAATAAAAAAATTTCACCACTTTTTGTAGAATACATATTAAATTTTATGAAGCTGCTTTGCATACTATTATTTTAATGCCTTTTTGAAAATATTATTCATCCAGAGCTCAGATATTCCTGTTTATTAGCCATAATACAGAAACATTGGGTAGTCTTCTGATTAACCTACATGCTCTGGGTGACCTTTGTTAGTTATTGTCATTCATTCTATACGTAATCAACTATATTCTACATAAGGATTTAATTAAGTGTTTGGAGAGATCCATTACACTTCTAGGCTACTGTAGTAACGCCTCTTGCCAATAGGTAAGCCAATGATTCTAAAACATTTGATTATTTTAGTCTAAAAAGTCATTGAATTCCTTTTAGACTTTCTGTAGTAGAAAAATGGAATCAGTTTTTCTTTTGAAGAGTTCTGTTTTGTTTTAACCTCGGTGATCAGCTAATTTGTATTTATGTAAACATGTCTGTGTGGTTTGGCATTGCCCCTTGCCCCTTTTTTGATCCTATTCACACAGAGTAAGTGACCACATCAATGGGAAATAGGTGGCATGAGCCAGTGCCCGCTGACTGTTCAAATGTGCTGCAGACTTCATTCAGTTCATCTGGGGTTCAGTGTCTATTTGAATTAGTATTCTTTTCAAAGATTTTTATTGGGAACATACAGTTGTTCTTTACTTGTATTATTCTTCAATAACACTGTCTTTTAAAAAATATCTATCTATCTATCTATACACATATATTGGAGAAGGAGATGGCAGCAATCTTCAGTATTCTTGCCTGGAGAATCCCATGGACAGAGGAGCCTGGAAGGCTATAGTCCATGGGGTTGCAAAGAGTCAGACATGACTGAGTGACTAAGCACACACATATATACTTTTTCAGATATTTTCCCATTATAGGTTATTACATGATATTGAGTACAGCTATACAATAGGGTCTTGTGGTTTATCTGTCTTATATATATAGTAATCTGGATCTGCCACTCCAAAACTTTTAATTTATTCTCCTCCCCTTTCCTCCTTTGGTAACCATTAGTTTGTTTTGTTGGTCTGTGAGTCTAGTTCTGTTTTGTAAATAAATTCACGTGTCATTTTTTTAGATTTCACATGTAAGTGATATCATATGATATTTGTCTTTCTCTGACTTCACTTAATATGATAATCTCTGATAAACATTGTCTTTGTATGTGTTAGTCAGTCATGTCCAGTTCTTTATGTCCCCACGAACAGTAGCTCACTGGGCTGCTCTGTCCTTGGAATTCTCCAGGCAAGAATACTAGAGTGGGCTGCTGTTCCCTTCTCCAGGGGATCTTCCCAACCCAGGGATCGAACCTGGGTCTCCCACATTCCAGGCAGATTCTTTATTACTGAGCCACCAAGGAAGCCCACATTACTAAAAACAAAACAAAAAAAAGAAACTAAAAAGTTATGACTGTCTCAATTAGATGACCAAACCTTACTTAATACATTAAGGGTACATTAATGCAATAAAAGGGAACAGAGATTACTTTTCTAAGAGCTACATAACACCCACAAAAGAGCTTATCTGAGTTATCTGTGCACAGCTTATTAACCTGGGATCCATGGGCCTGGGAATTCATGCCACCTTGAAATTCCCCATGGAGTTATCCATACGTGCATTTTTGTAGGAAAGCGGTACATAACTTCTACCAGATTATTAATATTCCTCAATCAGAAATGCTAAGGCCTAACAACCCTGAAAGGAAGCTAGTGACACATACTTTGGGTTACACTTAAAAATTGTATTTCTCAAGATGGAGCCACTCTATGGTGCTGTTGTGTTTGCAGCTTTCTCTGAAACTCCACTCCACCAGTCTGACCCCACTCACTATGTAGGGTGGGTGCTGCTCAGGCATCTTGACTGCATAGATGGACTTCCTTTTCCCCAGTACAAGCCACTAACTTAAGAGCTTCCAGGGACATCATATTTTTAAAGAAATCATCTTAGGAAACCAGAGTTTTCCTAAATCAACTTGACAGAAGTAGTATACAAAGTCACCTTTGTGCTTCTGCTCCTTGAGGCTTTAAGCACTCAGTCAAAACAAATCCACTTCAGTGATTTCAAAAAATGGGTAACTGAGAAAAGAGGGTAGAGAGGAGCTGGAAAATGATGAATCTGGTTCCTCTTAGAAGAAAGGAAAGAAAAAAAGCATAGCGTTAGACACAGAGTAATTTGAAATAAGAGTGAACAAGAAGCTTATAAGATGTATGACTTAGCCATAGAGAGAGGAAAGATTCTTTGGAATATGGTGAGTGTGTGGAGTTAGAGTGCTTGAGAGAGTGAATGTGAATCTACTTGGAAAAGAATTAAGTGTTATGTGAATATAAAGGACCATAGGGTTAATAGTGTGAAAGGAAATGTGAAAAGAGAGGGTTGTAAATATCAACACATAAATAACATATTTAGGTAAAGGTGAATCATTGTCCAAACTTGTGAGGTCTTCTCCTCAGCCTTGCAGCAAGTCCTTGTGAGTTGACAAAAGTAAGTGCAGATGTTCAGATCATGGGAAAGCCAAAGGGGTCCTTAAAACTCATGTGTGTCCCGCCCACCATTTTACAGCTGAGTGAACAAGTCACTCAGTAGTTTTAGGACTTACTCAGGGTTACAAGGCTACTCCATAGTTCAACCCAAGTGTCTGATTCCCAATTCAGCATCACTGTACTTTATCATATTCTGCCGTTTACATAGGTTTGAAGGGAAGTTTGTATTTATTTTTTAAATTTTATTGGAGTATAGTTGATTTAAAATGTTGGGTTAGTTTCTGCTGTGCAGCAAATGACTCAGTTATGCACATACATATATCAACTCTTTTTAAGATTCTATTCCCATATAGGTCATTACAGAGTAGACTTTCCTGTACTATACAGTAGCTTCTTATTAGTTACCTATCTTATTTATTTATTTTTAAACATTTATGTTATTTATTTATTTATGGCTGTGCTGGGTTTTCATTGCTGCACGGACTTTCTGTAGTTGTTTCTAGTTGCTGTATCAGTTCAGTTTAGTCACACAGTAGTGTCCGACTCTTTGTGACCCCATGAACTGCAGCACGCCAGGCCTCCCTGTCCATCACCAACTCCCGGAGTTCACCCAAACCCATGTCCATTGAGTCAGTGATGCCATCCAACCATCTCATCCTCTGTCGTCCCCTTCTCTTCCTGCCCTCAATCTTTCCCAGCATCAGGGTCTTTTCAAATAAGTCAGCTCTTCGCATTAGGTGGCCAAAGTATTGGAGTTTCAGCTTCAACATCAGTCCTTCCAATGAACACCCAGGACTGATCTCCTTTAGGATGGACTGGTTGGATCTCCTTGCAGTCCAAGGAACTCTCAAGAGTCTTCTCCAACACCACAGTTCAAAAACATCAATTCTTCAGCGCTCAGCTTTCTTTATAGTCCAACTCTTACATCCATACATGACCATCGGAAAAACCATAGCCTTGACTAGATGGACCCTTGTTGACAAAATTGCTGTTTGGGCTTTCTCTAGTTGCAGCGAACGGGGGGGCTGCTCTCTAGTTGAGGAGCACAGGCTTGTCATTGCAGTGGCTTCTCTTGCTGTGCAGCACAGGCTCTAGGGTGGATGGGCTTCAGTAGTTGTGGTTCCCAAACTCTACAGCATGGCTCAATAGTTGTGGCACACAGGCTTAGTTGCTCTGTGGCATGTGGGATCTTCCTGTACCAGGGATTGAACCCATGTCTCCTACATTGGCAGGCAAATTGTTTACCACTGAGCCACCAGGGAAATCCTCTATTTTATATATTCAGTTCAGTCGCCCAGTTGTGTCTGACTCTTCGTGACCCCATGAACCGCAGCACACCAGGCCTCCCTGTCCATCACCAACTCCCGGAGTTCACTCAGACTCAAGTCCATTGAGTCAGTGATGCCATCCAGCCATCTCATCCTCTGTCGTCCCCTTCTCCTCTTGCCCATAATCCCTCCCAGCATCAGAGTCTTTTCCAATGAGTCAACTCTTCACATGAGGTGGCCAAAGTACTGGAGTTTCAGCTTTAGCATT
>NW_011494390.1:429626-432973 GCF_000754665.1 Bison bison bison | reverse complement strand
CCTTCCAAAGAAATCCCCGGGCTGATCTCCTTCAGAATGGACTGGTTGGATCTCCTTATAGTCCAAGGGACTCTCAAGAGTCTTCTCCAACACCACAGTTCAAAAGCATCAATTCTTCGGTGCTCAGCCTTCTTCACAGTCCAACTCTCACATCCATACATGACCACAGGAAAAACCATAGCCTTGACTAGACAGACCTTTGTTGGCAAAGTAATGTCTCTGCTTTTCAATATAATTCCAATCTCCTAATTTATCCCTCCCCTCACCTTTCCCCGCTTGGTATGTAGGCTGAAGGGAAGATTTTAAAGACTGATCATTGTCTTTTTCTTACCATTTGTCTATAAAACATTTCTCCAGAACAGAAAAAAAACAAATTTAAATGACATAATATAGAATGAGACATATGTTGCTTAATGCTTCATTCTCCCAGAGTTAATTGTTCTGTGTCCTTTTGTGTCAAACATACCTGGCTCCTACAGCCAGCAGGTCACTTCCCACAATGTGGGGTTGTTTCTATTTTGTCTCCTCTTCCAGATTCAAGCTCCTTGAAGGCACCAGAGGTTGTTTTCATCTTACTAACTCCTTGCCACATATGGCCCTTGTCACCTAGTGTGCGCTCAGTGAATGTGTGTTAATTTGAATGTCTTTTATACTGTGAAGAAAAATTGCATGCCTAAATCTATCATTATTTCTAGTCCTTAAAGCACTTTGTTATTGTTACACATTTCCAGTGAGATGTAAACAAACAGTTTGAGAAATGGCAAATAAGGGGTTTAGGCAAATTAGGGTAGATTAGGAAGCAATAAAAAAAGGTTCAGCTAAAGTTAAATGAAACAGCAGGGGGCCAAATGATGCTTTACAGATAGAATATTGTAGGTTGTTAGAGCTTAATAGGCAAATGTTTTCATTTTAAAGGCTATAAAATAATTTTTAACTGCAATTTCCTCACTTAAAAAAATTCCTCTTAAAGGAACAAAAACAGAGAGAGGGAGAGAAATGGAGAATGTACTGTTGATACTTGCTCATAAGTTTTCTTTTTTTTTCCCCTTAAGCTTGATTCAAAGCAGTCTTTTCACACTCAGCCTTCTTCCCATTTACAGAAAGGACATTGACCCTTTAAAGATATTTTCTTGTCCAAATGATCATAATTCATAAAATTAAAAGTCAAGTTGACAGTCTGTCTCAGTGCCCAGCCAGATCTTCCTGGACCATTGTTCTCAAGGGAAGTGTGGGGAGGTGATTTTATTGCTACTTTTGCAATAATTGTATACTCTTATTTCATTCCCTAGAGCTTTTGTTTCAAGCAAGAATGTGCTTGAACTTCAAAGGATTAAATACAAAGACTTAACATATTCACAAGCCAGTCACAAGAAGAGACTAGCGAAAGGAAAACAGCAGAGGCGAACTCATTTCTATAATATTGTAACAGTCGTACGTGAGAAGGAAAGGAAGAAAGATTGCTCATAAAAAGTGGCATATGTCTCAAAGAGCTTTTCTCCTTCCTTAGCCTCTCTCTGTAGGATTTTATACTCTTTTCCCTTTGAGAGAGAGAAGCCCAAATACTTGCCCCTCATAGCAAGTGTAACAAACGCTTGATGAATTAATTGGAATCAGAATCAGAATGAAGTGGAGAAAAAGATTCTTCTTCCTTGTTGCCCTTATTGATTATAGAACCTCCTTGAGAGGAATCCACTGGACAGCAGGTCTGGGTGTAGCATTTGGGGTGTTGATAGAAGAGTTAAAATTCCCTGCCCTCAAGGAGTATAGAAGCTGCCCAGAAGACAGAACCAGTGTACTTGACACAGTAAGTAAGGTAAACCATCTAGGGAGGAACTCCTTCAAGTTCAGAACTGTTCAAAGAAGCAGTGGATCTGCATGTTTTGTTATAAATATTATGAGTAGTCCTATTAGGAATATTAGGACAGGAAGAATGAATAGGATTGGGAAAGTGAAATACAGTTATATTTGTCTGTCTCTGCATCTGTTTATTTGCCTGGTAATTTATGTAGGCATAGCCCTTAAGCCTAAGAGGGGAGACGATGTGGTTCAGACCTAGGCGTGAAAGAAAATTGGCAGGACTGTGTTGAGATGTGAGAAACTAAACAGAGTGCCTAATATTGACCATTTAGGAGAAAGTGACAAAAATTAAGTAAATAGTTGAGACTATGGAAGGCTTTGGAAGCTGAGCAAAGTTTAGATTTGATGAGGCAGAAAATAAGGCATCAAAGCTTTTGAGCGTAAGAATGACATCACTGCAGAGGCGGTGTAGGAAGTGTGATGTGGCAGTCGTGTGTCAGACGGGTAATGTTAAGAGAATCTGGAGGCAGAAGCTGGTTCAAGGTCAGTCATTGTGGTGGATACATTAGGAGACTATGTATTATTATTGTGTGTTTTATTATGTATTATTACTGAGGGAATTGTGGGCAAATAGAAAAGAACATTGAAACCAAATCCACTGAGCAAACTAAATACAAGCAATGAAAGAGTCAAAGATTCCACTTAAATTCCCAAGCTTGGCCTGGGGCAAGAAGGGTGAAAAGCAGGGGCTGTAATACTGAGGCCCAACCTTCCACCTTTCAAACATAATGCTTTAAACAACCAGTGCAAAGAAAAAATAATATGTTCAAAAGGTTTTTTTTTTTTTGTTTAAACTAGAAAAAAAAGTCATTTTTCATCATGATTTCTAAGTGACATAAATATGTAGTTTAATAAAACTATGTTAGGGGCTATTTTATTTATCACATTTAAAGATTATACTTATATTAGTCTACTAATATTACTTATACTAAATAAGCATTGAGGAACTCTAATTTTATTTATTCATTTTATTTTTATTTTTGGCTGTGCTGGGTCTTTGAGGCTCAGAGGGCTTTTCTCTAGTTGTAGCGAGTGGAGATACTCTCTAGTATGTGGCATGCGGACCTCTCCTTGTGGTGGCTTCTCTTGTTGCGGACCCTGGGCTCTAGAACATGCAGGCGTTAGTAGTAGTTCAGTAGTAGCACACAGCGGAGAAGGCAATGGCACCCCACTCCAGTACTCTTGCCTGGAGAATCCCATGGATGGAGGAGCCTGGTGGGCTACAGTCCATGGGGTCGCTAAGAGTCGGACACGACTGAGCGACTTCACTTTCACTTTTCACTTTCACACAACGGAGAAGGCAATGGCAGCCCACTCCAGTGTTCTTGCCTGGAGAATCCCAGGGATGGGGGAGCCTGGTGGGCTACAGTCCATGGGGTCGCTAAGAGTCAGACAGGACTGAGTGACTTCACTTTCACTTTTCACTTTCACACAATGGAGAAGGCAATGGCAGCCCACTCCAGTGTTCTTGCCTGGAGAATCCCAGGGAT
>NW_011494390.1:419246-429526 GCF_000754665.1 Bison bison bison | reverse complement strand
AAAGGACAGTCCCAGGGATGGGGGAGCCTGGTGGGCTACAGTCCATGGGGTCGCTAAGAGTCGGACAGGACTGAGTGACTTCACTTTCACTTTTCACTTTCACACAATGGAGAAGGCAATGGCAGCCCACTCCAGTGTTCTTGCCTGGAGAATCCCAGGGATGGGGGAGCCTGGTGGGCTACAGTCCATGGGGTCGCTAAGAGTCGGACACGACTGAGCGACTTCACTTTCACTTTTCACTTTCACACAACGGAGAAGGCAATGGCAGCCCACTCCAGTGTTCTTGCCTGGAGAATCCCAGGGATGGGGGAGCCTGGTGGGCTGCTGTCTTTGGGGTCGCACAGAGTCGGACACGACTGAAGCGACTTAGCAGCAGCAGCAGCAGTAGCACAGAGGCTCAGTAATTATGGTGCACACGCTTCTTTGCTCTGAGGCATGTGGGATCTTCCTGGACCAGGGATCAAACCCGAGTTTCCTCCATTGGCAGGCAGATTCTTTACCACTGAGCCACAGGAAAGCCTTTGAGGAACTCTTTTATGGAAGGTGGAACAATGTAAGTCCAGGCCAGTTTTGTATCTGAGTAAGTAAGATTGATTAAACTAAAATATCTATAAACTGTGTTGTTGTACTTCAGAGTTGCACATAGTCAGTATTTAGTAAAGACTCATTGAATGCATGAATGAAAACAAATCCAGGACTAGGTCATGAGGTGAACTGTACACAAAGTGAAATACGACATTAATGGGAGGTGAGACTTTTTGTTGGAGATCAATAACCAGGAGAAATTTATTGGTCCCTGTTTATAAAACTTTTAGCAAGACAGAATTGCCATTGTGCATTTGGCAGAAGGAAGGAAAACAAAATGTCCCAACACCAATCCATAAATACCCTGCAACCCCTTCATGGGGGTGGGGGAAGGAAGAACTAGAACAAATGAAAATTGACTCCATCTGACCTTGCCCTCTTACATCCAGTTTTGTGACTCTAAAGAGACACTTCTCCACAATTCATAGTGTAGCTGCAAAGAGCAGACACAGAACTGTAAATTGGAGGTCAATTTTCTTTACTCTAGAAAGTTCTAGAGTATTTTGGGTGATAAAGGTTAAAAAATGTATAGTGTGTAGAAAAAGAAAATATTAGTCATATAAAAGATGAAATTCATTTCCATATTACTTATTTTATTGGGTCAAATATATGATTATCCTTCCTACATCCTTAAAAATTTCAATGTTAAAAATCCTCAAAAGGGAATTCTGCATTTGGCTTAAAATACTTTTATTTATAGTTTGTGAAATTAAAGAGAAATAAATTACTTTTCATTATTCATTTGGTTTTTTTACCACTAGATTCCTCCATTTCCTTCCCCCAACATACCTTTTGTTTTTCTTAAGGTGACTGTATTTACGACTTTTGTTTATTTTGTCCCTTTATGTATTTGAATTCTGGTCATCATTTGTGAATTATCCACACATTATACAGTTCACTTTTCCTGACTGTTTGCCACTATCAAATATTTTAGAGTAGTGATATCTTTAAATTTTTGCAGATTTTTTTGGTTTGTTAATCGTAAGATGTTTACAATAATGTGGTTCCAGCATATATGTCACTTTTTACATTAGTTATGATCATGAATTACTTCATTGACTTAGGTATGACAGTGAACTTAATGGACCAAGTCATCCTACATTTTTAAGGTATTTTCCTCACCTGTACCAAAATCCTAAAATTCCTCTGCTATGTGTATAACATTAGAAAGATGATAAAAAATATGGTGTGATAGTATTGCCATAAAACTTCATCCAAGAATTTAATAGGGAACTGTTTATGTTCTGGAAGGTTTTTCATTTTTTCTTGATATAATTTTAATGCTCGTATGGCCTCCATAATACTAATATCTACGAGGAAAAAAGTCAGGGTCTTGGCTCATAATTGGTAGGATTGCTGGTCAAATCTTTATTCAACAAAAATGGTTTCTGTCATTGCGTATTACAAAAAGGACAACAGGAATTTTATATCTTAGAATAAAGTGGGTTTTGCCCTCTGGCCCACTTTTCTAGTCCCTGTTTTACATCATTCTCATTCATTTTGGCACCTCTTTTCTCTCCTGTGTAACTTCCTATTCCCCCCAACTCTTCTCGCCAACTCTTGTCATGATCCTGAGAGCCTCCAACTTCTATAAATCCTCATCTAACTTTCATTGACTTCAATGATGTTTGACTTCCATCCGCATCCCCACTTGCTTCAGAAATCCACACCCATCTGGATCTTGTGAAATCCATCATCTGACACTTGTCACCACCTCACTGTCTTCTGCATTGAGTTTCTCCTTACCACTAGCCCAATCCTATCTCATACCCACATTCTCTATCTACATCATTTTATTTATAAAACCTTCCTATGATGCTACACCAAATTCTACATGCTCCCCCATTTCCCTGATCCTTTTTATAGCAAAAACTCCTCAGAGAATTGTCCATACGTGACTTCTCCATTTCTTCCTCTTCATTTTCTCTTATATCCACATCTAGCGGGTGTTTGCCTGCATCACTCCACAAAAGAAGTTCTGGTCAAAGATCCTAAGAACCCATTCTTTATCAAACGTCATGGCCAATTCCTAGTTCTCATTTGACTAGAACAACCAGTGTCTTGTAGCAAGTTCACCTCTCCCTTCTTTTTGAAACGTCTTTTTCATGAGGCTTCTCACCCACCATTCTCTCCGGATCTTCTACTTCATGGCCTGCTCTTGCTGAGTCTTCTTGCTCTTGCTGAGTCTTCTTCACTGTTTTTCTCTTATCTGGGGAGGGCACAGTGGGAATGTTCCACCCCAGTTCAGGCAACAAAGAGGCAGCGTACATATAGGAATTTAAAAACAGTAGTAAAACTGACTAGAGGTTAGCCTGCTTAATTATTATTTTTACCACACACTGGCAACTCTAAACAATTTCAAAGTTAAAGCACTGCGCCCTGCAGAGGGGGCTGCTCACAGTGTCCTCTGCTTTGGCCCCCACTGCATGAGAGTGTATCCTGGGTTTAGTCATGGTCCCTCATGTATTCTCTGTGAGTTGCCCAGTTGTGTCAGACTCTTTGCAACCCATGGACTGCAGCCTGCCAGGCTCCTCTCTCCATTCTCCAGGCAAGAATACTGGAATGGGTTGCCATGCCCTCCTCCAGGGGATCTTCCTGACACAGGGATGGAACCCGCATCTCTTAAGTCTCCTGCATTGGTAGGTGGGTTCTTTACCACTAACGCCAGCTGGGAAGCCTGTCAACTACTCATAAATATTATCTATTACTTCTTCCAAATGATTTTCAACTCAGATTTCTCTTCCAGGATCTAGTTTCAGAGACTTACATTTTTACTAATCAGGTCTCCTCTAGTTCATGTCCAGAACTGAGCTCATTATCTTTCCTCTCACCTCAATCTTGGACTTTTTGACATTCCTTTTCTTTCCAGTGGAATCACTATTCTTCCTTTATTCATGATTTTTTCTCAATGGTAACAGATGAAACTACAATGAATGTTCCAGTGTCCTTTTTTTTTTTTTTTTTAAAACAACCAAACTCCTCCTCCTCCATCCCATCCTCTGCATAGCATCCCAAACTTGCATTTGTGATCATGGCATCCCCTGCTTAAAACTCTCACTCTGCCCAGATCAAGGGACTCTTTATAGTACTTGCATCCAGGCAAAGAAGAAAAAAAACCTGGCTATGACTCAGAAACCATTTTTTTTTCTGCCACTAATACAGTCCAAAGAAGCAATGTGCCAAATCTCATCAATCTGTTTGCTCATTAATGAATGATTTATTAAATAAACATTTCATGGGTATGCATAAGTATTGTCTTGAAAATTCATGGTAGGTTCCAATAGTACATTTTTCATTCTTGGCTCCAGCCTAGCCTTTCTAATCTTCCTTTTCTGGGACTATGCATACTTTCACTAACTTTCCCTCTCCAGATTTATTTTACATATGTTTGTATCCACCATGCCCTAGGTCAATTCTCGTAAGTATAATTTGGGCTATATGTCTATATAAATTTGACCTTTCCTAATGTGGTGAAATGTAGAAAACTCCAAACAGTAAAAACCTGAGGATTATTTACATACACTTTAGGAAACTTTTCTGCATCTTAGGTTAGTGGTAAATTTATTTTAATGATTACACTGTTGATAAAAAGAATTGATCTAGTCATGTGAGGATTTTCTTTTATGGCCGTATATAAGTCACAAAATAAATAAGCCTGCTCATGGGAAGCAATAATTTCCCATACACATATATATGGTAATATATATGTAACTGTGTAAGATAGTTTATTATAAATAGTAGTGGTGCATTCCATGTTGGCATATTTACAAGATTAAATGTTTAGAAAGTATAGTACAAAGATGGTATTTCCTTATTTTGTGTGATCACCTGGAGGTAATAATAACAACTTCCATTTTATCCTTACAATGACTCCTTATAGCAAACAGAATGGATCACTTTTTCTTCACTTGACAATGGGAAGACCGACTCCAAGATGCTAATCGGATCAGATGCGTGCTCAGTCGTGTCAGCTTCTTTGCCACCCCATATTCTGTACCCGCCAGCCTCCCCTGTCCATTGGGTTTTCCAGGCGAGGATACTGGAGTGGGTTGCCATTTCCTTCTCCAGGATGCTAATAAATCAGTTTAAATCTATGGGACTTGAGGCCAGAGTTCTAATTCCTATTTTATACCCTTCTCAGTGAACTTGCCTTTGTGCAAACTCTAACATATTATCTCTGGTTCATTAAGAATTGCTTCAAAGGAAAAAAATAAATGTTTTTTTGTTTTGAGAATGTTTTTGATAGCTCATATGCTGTAGGTGACTGCAGCATAAGGAATAGTCTAGAAAATTACTCAACTCAATGTCTGTGTATAAATGGAGATTTTTGGAGTTTTGGAGATTGCCATATTTGCAGACCTGTATTCTGAAATTTGGCTCATCTTGGAGTTTTTCTCTTAATAGAAGGCCGATAGTGGGAGTTTGGAGTCGGGAAGGGTATGGTTCTTCTCTTGCTAGAGAAAATTTAGGACTGACTTGTCCATTACCACCAGTCTTTTGAGTTTATCTTCTTCATTATATTCAGTTGGTCAAAAGGTTCATTCAGGGTTTTCCATAGGATCTTACCAAAAAACCCAAATGAACTTATTTAGTTCCTTTTAGAACCCAATACTTTTGTAAATGGCCAAACCACTGTGAAGCAAACAGTCTTCACAGTATGGTTCACATACCATTTTACTGCAGCATATATAAAATTTGCTTAGGGCTTTAGAAAAAAAAAAAAGAAATTGCAAACTATATTGTTTAGGAAACCAGTGTTTGGGCTTGTTAACATTTGCTATTTCTAAAACATCTACACAAATAATAGTGATATTGAAAAGGTTTAAAACACTAACTTAACTGATGGACAGAGAGCCCATTACATATATAACTATGATCTAAAATGTCAAAATACCAAACTGAGGTGGTGTTTTCTTTGAAAAGCTTCTATTTAGCAGTGTGGACCAAGCCAGAGAAGAATCATCTGTGAACACATCTACTAATTATTCAGTGCTGGATGACCTTCCTAGGTGGTACTAGTGGTAAAGAATCCACCTGCCAGTGCAGGAAACTCAAGAGATGAGGGTTTGATTCCTGGGTCAGGAAAATGCCCTGGAGCAGGAAACAGTAACCCGCTCAACTATTCTTGCCTGGAGAATCCCATGAACAGAGGAGCCTGGTCTACTGGGTCGCAGAGTCAGACACCACTGAAGTGATATAGCATGTGGGTGCTTTATATTTATTAATTTTACTTCTTCTTATCCCCTGAAATGTGGGTATTTTTGTTTCCATTTTAACATATAGGATCTTAAATTTCAGGGAAGCTAAGTAACTTGCCTCTTCAAACAGTTAGAAAGTGGTGGAGTTGGGATTCAAGCCCGAGTGTATTTGGTTCTTAAGTGCATGGTTTGTTTTTTTTTTTTTTGGCTTTTCCCTAGTACAAACATATACAAAGGTGTAATCAATATTCTCTTAATGAAATAGTTTTTAAACAATATAAGCTTCTAAGGGCCACTTAGCTATAGCTGAAGTGGGCAGTTTCTATGTCACTGATGTCTCACCTTTTATCTTTGCTCAAAATTTCAAGTGAAGAGAATGAATCTCAAATAGTTTTCTTTTTCTTTTTTAAAATGACCATTATTTCAACAGAGTTACTTTCTCTGGTTCTCCACAGCCAGAGGGAATGATGTTTTCATGCATAATGGTTCCAAAGACATTTGTCCAAGTCACTCATTGAATATGATTGAAGTAAAATCTTGGGAATGATGAAATCACTGCAGATTCCAGAAAGCATTTTTTTTTTAAGTTTCAAAATTGATTCAACTCTAGAATTGTTGTAGTAATTTTAAAACTAAGCAGTCTTCAGGGAGCAGCACCTATCATTACAGAAAACTTTGAGGTAAAAGTGTGAGCAAAGTTATAGAAGTTTCCAAGAACCAAATAATGACTGAGACAAAGAAATGCAAATTCCCATAGCAGAAATGATATCCTCATGAGGGGTCCTTGATAGAATTAAAGGAAACAGTGATAAAGATGCACTACTGGACATTTATTTTTTCTATTTAAAAAAATAACTTCAAAAAGCTTTTAACCTAATATGAGACTATTCAGAAAATTTGTCAAATGCGGAGTAGTAATAGAAAGTAGAGGATTAAAAACTAGCTAGGGCTTCCTTGGTTGCTCAGCACTAAAAATCCACTTGCCAATGCAAAAGACATGAGTTCAATCCCTGGGTTGGGAAGATCCTGGAGAAGGAAATGGCAAACCATCCATATTCTTGCCTGGAAAATCTCTTGGACAGAGGAGCCTTGGCAGGCTATAATCCATGGAGTCCCAAAAGAATTGGATACAATTTAGCAATTAAATAGCAACAAATGAGATAGAAAGCAAGAGGTTGAAATAAGTAGCCAGTGTTCCACATGAACAAAGGCAATGACTGGGTAGGGTTGAGTAGGGTCTGTGGTCTATGTTTGAAGCAAATGTGTTCCCATGTTGATGAGCAACCTAGGCAAGCCAGCATGGTATGCTAAAGAATGAAAATCGTTTCAGACAATATAAAGAGAGATTGTGACAAATCCTATAAGGACTTGAGTTTAAATAAGTGGGCAATTGATTGATATGTAGGAATACTCAGTTAGCCCTAAATTATAAGAGAAGTTTGATCTTTTCATTTCAAACAATCAAATAAAATAGAAGCTTAAATAGAGAAATGTATTAGGCACTAGTAAATTTAAGAAAAAATATTTTAGTAACAGTACTTTAAAGTACAAGACATTAAGAGGATATATTAGTAATTTATTGAAACTACCTGATATCAGGAACTTATTAAATCCTTTTGAGGTCCCATTACACTGAGGTCATAGATGATTTAAGAAGCAGAAAGAAGTGATCACATGTTTCTGGCCCAGAGGTGCCAGGAGATACTGCTGCCTTATCATATAAAAATACCTTTAAGGTAAAACCAAACAAGGCAGAGTATAGGAGCTTTACTTTTCTTGAAAATAAAAAATTACAAATCCAACCCCATTCAGATAATTGACACTAGAGCATCCAATGCACTTCAGTCTATTACTGCCTAGAAGAACTCGTTTAAGAGAAAACACTGCAAATCAACAATGATGATGTTGCCTGGTTACTCAAAACCATTTGATACCATGTTGAGTTGCTCAGCTTTTTAGAAGCACATTCTTTGTATCCACATAGGAAAAGGATGGAGAAGACCCCTTGCAACCATTTTTAATTGCAAAGTTGCTTCATCTGGAAACAGTCTTCTCTTTTGCAGTGTACAAAAAAGTGCAGAGGATTTTATTAAAATGTAAACTGCCAGAATAGTAATAAATGTTCAACTTGATACATTCTTCTAAATATGGATCTTGTTATGGTAAATCTGCTTTGAAGGCCTTTGAGCTGTTTTTTTAGGAGGTAGAAAACTCAAGAGTTTTTAGGCTTCTTGGACCAGGAGTCCTGGGGGGCTGCCTGGAGGCAGCCCTATCCAGGGGAGAAGATAGAGTTTTGGAATCAGACTCACTCAGTTGAAATCCAACTACCTTTTTGCCACTCTGTGCCTTTGGACAAAAATTACTTAAAACATCTAAGTTTGCTATCTCATCTCTTCCATAAAAGCAATGATTTTTCTGTGACAGATTCGCTGTGAAGATTAAGGAAATGCATGTAATATGCTTAGCACCTAACAGGTTTCCAACAAGTGCTCACTTATTATTTTAAAACTTGAGTATCTTCTAGTATTTTCTCCATATTCCTGTTCTCTAAGATACTTTCTACAATGAGTCACTGAGATGAGGTAGAGGTGGGAGGGGCTTCAAAAGAAATGGGAGGGGCTAGAAGAGTTGTTGACATGTGTGGATTCTCTTTCAGAATTTGGTCTTTTTCTCCAAGTATAAAATAAGAATGGGTTAACATTCTTTTTTTTTCTTTAAAGGATGAAAGTAAAGTGGAACTCAAAATGTTACCTAAGACTACAGAAAATGTTTTTCTTTCCATTACGTTAGACCTGTTAGCTTAATATTTATTCTGTTTGGTGGTATATTCTTCATTTTATGTGCTAAACATTTTACTAAAAATAGTGATACATGATTATTTAATGTGTTAACAGATCAATGGGAAGAGTTGAGATGTGTAAATTTTATAAGCCAGTACTATCTTAGAGTATACTTGACAATTCAAATATCCACCCATTATTTTAAAAAAGTCCAGCTTCCACTGACCATGTGCCAAATGCTTCCTAAACTTACTGATAAGAATATAAAAAGCACATGGCTGCTACAATAACCAAGTGCAGATTAGATTAGATTCATTCACAAGTCCCAGCACACTTAAACTTAGAATTCTGTTTATGTATCTAGATTGATTTAAAAAATTAAAAATTCTAGTAGATCTTTCCCTGATCATTATATTTGTATGAATTGTAGGGTTTTTTTTTTTTTAAGTATTATTCCAATTTGCAAGGGCTGGGATCAAGATTGGCCATATGAGAACTTGATGATTTTTGAACTAAGATTGAATGCCTGAATGTTATCAGTTAACTTGAAGAATAACTATTATTCAAATAAGGGAAGGGAAAAAGGAATAATGAGACTGATAAGCTTATGAGTAGAAGTGGCAGGGCAAGGAAAGAGAGAGTGGTAAGGACTTTTACTCTCATAATTAAAAGTAGGAACCCTAAAAATTTAGGTTTTAAGCTTTGCCTTTGGAGATGTAACCATTAGGGTTGGTGTAAGAGAAAAGGTGGTTAGTGGTACTCAGGTCAAATGAGAAAAAAATGTACATGAGAAGTAATTACAGTATCAAAAGGAAAGTCACTTTTAGTGTTAAAGATGGAGAAGCTCTATACAGTCAGCAAAAACAAGACAAGGAGCTGACTGTGGCTCAGATCATGAACTCCTTATTGCCAAATTCAAACTTAAATTGAAGAAAGTAGGGAAAAACCACTAGACCATTCAGTTCAGTTCAGTTCAGGTCAGTCACTCAGTCGTGTCCGACTCTACAACCCTATGAATTGCAGCACACCAGGCCTCCCTGTCCATCACCAACTCCTGGAGTTCACTCAAACTCATATCCATTGAGTCGGTGATGCCATCCAGCCATCTCATCCTCTGTCAGGTATGACCTAAATCAAATCCCTTATAATTATACAGTGGAAGTAACAAATAGATTCAAGGGATTAGATCTAATAGACTGGCTGAAGAACTATGGACAGAGATTCGTGACATTGTACAAGAGACAGTGATCAAGACCAGCCCCAAGGAAAAGAAATGTAAAAAGGAAAAATGGTTGTCTGAGGAGGCCTTACAAATTGCTCAGAAAAGAAGAGAAGCTAAAGTCAAAGGAAAAAAGGAAAGACATACCCATTTGAATGCAGAGTTCCAAAGAATAGCAAGGAGAGATAAGAAAGCCTTCCTCAGTGATCAATGAAAAAAATAGAGGAAAACAATAGAATAGGAAAGACTAGAGATCTCTTCAAGAAAATTAGAGATATCAAGGGAACATTTCATGCAAAGATGGGTACAATAAAGGACAGAAATGGTATGGACCTAACAGAAGCAGAAGATATTAAGAACAGGTGGCAAGAATACACAGAAGAACTGTACAAAAAAGATCTTCATGACCCAGATAATCACGATGGTGTGATCACTCACCTAGAGCGAGACATCCTGGAATGTGAAGTCAAGTGGGCCTTAGAAAGCATCATTATGAAC
>NW_011494390.1:389001-419146 GCF_000754665.1 Bison bison bison | reverse complement strand
ATCACGATGGTGTGATCACTCACCTAGAGCGAGACATCCTGGAATGTGAAGTCAAGTGGGCCTTAGAAAGCATCATTATGAACAAAGCTAGTGGAGGTGATGGAATTCCAGTTGAGCTATTTCAAATCCTCAGAGATGATGCTGTGAAAGTGCTGCACTCAATATGCCAGCAAATCTGGAAAACTCATCAGTGGCCACAGGACTGGAAAATGTCAGTTTTCATTCTAATCCTAAAGAAGGCAATGCCAAAGAATGTTCAAAGTATCACACAACTGCACTCATCTCAGACGCTAGCAAAGTAATCCTCAAAATTCTCCAAGCCAGATTTCAACAGCACATGAACCATGAACTTTCACATGTTCAAGCTGGTTTTAGAAAAGGCAGACGAACCAGAGATCAAATTTCCAACATACACTGGATCATTGAAAAAGCAAGAGGTCCAGAAAAATGTCTACTTTTGCTTTATTGACTACGCCAAAGACTTTGGCTGTGTGGATCACAACAAACTGGAAACTTCTTAAAGAGATAGGAATACCAGACCACATTACCTCCTTCCTAAGAAATTTGTGTGGAGGTCAAGAAACAACAGTTAGAACTGGACATGTAACAACAGACTGGTTTCAAATCGGGAAAAGAGTACGTCAAGGCTGTATATTGTCATCCTGCTTATTTAACTTACATGCATAGTACATCTTGTGAAATGTCGAGCTGGATGAAGCACAAGCTGGAATCAAGATTGCTGGAAAAAATATCAATAACCTCAGATATGCAGATTATACCACCCTTATGGCAGAAAGCGAAGAGGAACTAAAGAGCCTCTTAATGAAAGTGAAAGAGGAGAGTGAAAAAGTTGGCTTAAAACTCAACATTCAGAAAACTAAGATCATTGCACCCGGTCCCATCATTAGATAGTAAATAGATGGGTAAACAATGGAAACAGTGAGAGTCTTTATTTTTGGCGGCTCCAAAATCACTGTAGATGGTGACTGCATCCATGAAATTAAAAGATGCTTGCTCTTTGGAAGAAAAGCTATGACCAACCTAGGCAGCATATTAAAAAGCAGAGATATTACTTTACCAAAAAGGTCCGTCTGGTCAAAGCTATGGTTTTTCCAGTCGTCATGTATGGATGTAAGAGTTGGACTATAAAGAAAGCTGAGCACCGAAGAATTGATGCTTTTGAACTGTGGTATTGGAGAAGACTCTTGAGAGTCCCTTAGACCCCAAGGAGATCCAACCAGTCAATCCTAAAGGAAATCATTCCTGAATATTCATTGGAAGGACTGATGCTGAAGCTGAAGCTCCAATACTTTGGCCACCTGATGTGAACAACTGACTCATTGGAAAAGACCCTGGTGCTGGGAAAGATTGAAGGCGGGAGGAGAAGGAGATGACAGAAGATGAGATGGTTGGATGGCATCACCGACTCGATGGACATGAGCTTGGAGAAGGCTCTGGGAGTTGGTGATGAACAGGAAATCCTGGCATGCTGCTGTCCATGGGGTTACAAAGACTTGGACATGACTGAGCGACTGAACTGAACTGACATCATTTTGGTTAAGAGAGCTTTTGTCGTTTACTGGTCCAACTCTTTGTGACCCCACAGGTTGTAGCCTGCTAGGCTTCCCTGTCCTTGGCTATCTCCTAGAGTTTGCTCAGATTCATGGACATTGAGTCGGTGATGCTATCTAACCATCTCATCCTCTGCTGCCCTCTTCTCATTTTGCCTTCAATCTTTGTCCCAGTATCAGGGTCTTTCCCAGTGAGTCAGCTCTTCGCATCAGGAGGCTAAAGTATTGGAGTTTCAGATTCCTGAATAAAACTGTATGGATTCAAATCATAGCTCCACCACTTGCTTGGGGGCATCCTAACACATATAAAGGGTATCAATCAGCCTCAGATACTGTAAAATGTTAGTGGTGGTGATGATGGTTGTAATATACTATACAATCTGACTGTTGATACTATAATCAATATACTATTCCTCAGAAAATGCAGTAATTACTCCTACCTTGTGTTAATAAAAATAATTTGATCCCATTTTTAAATATGTGATCATCACCAAATGGACAGAATAGAGTAAAATACTAGATGAATTGTCAGTGGTATTATTCTTAAATAGTATTAAGTAAGAAAGGTCAGGTGCTGAAGAACACCAATTAGTAATCTAATTAAATCGCCAGGAAAAGAGACAGATCGTGTTAACAGCAGTCAGATTTGTTATTACAGAGCAATTATTAAAGTGAAATATTGAAAGATGCTATGTATCATTACTAAGCTTTAAACATGTCATTTTACACAGGCAGAAAAGTATAGATTAATCAGTTCACTTGATAAGTTAAAAGCTCCTTTATTAAAATATTTATATCATTTGTATAAAGAAGGCAGCACTGTTGAGGATATAAAAAGAATTATGTGGCATACTGCACTGTGAAAGAAGTGGAAAGTGTTACTTGAACAGTCGTGTCCAACTCTTTGTGACCCTATGGACTGTAGCCCGCTAGGCTCCTCTGTCCATGGGATCCTCCAGACAAGAATACTGGAGTGGATAGCTATTCCCTTCTCCAGGGGATCTTCCTGACCCAGGGATCAAACCCGAGTCTCCCACATTACAGGCAGATTCTTTACCATCTGAGCCACCAGGGAAGCCCCAAGAATACTGGAGTGGGTAGCCATTCACTGCATTCCCTTATAAAATTATTTGCACAAGCCATTCTCTTCAGAAGTCTCCATAATTGTGAGATTAAATAAAAGATTTTGGTTTTGACATTTTATATTTTCCTTAAAGGGCTTCCCAGGTGGCTCAGTGATAAAGAATCCACCTGCCAGTGCAGGAGATGAGTTCGATCTCTGGATCAGGAAGATCTCCTGGAGGAGGAAATGGCAACTATTCCAGTATCCTTGCCTGGAAAATCCCATGGACAGAGTATGGTGGGCTGCATTCCAAGGGGTGGCAAAGAGTCAGATGCAACAGCAGCTAAACACACACACATACACACACATTTCCTTAAATCACTATCAAATGAAAAGATTTCTATGTGGCAGCAAACTGTTTGGTTATAGTTTATATTTAAGGAATGTAAATATTTTATGAAATATCAGAGTTTTCATAGGACTAGTGAAAATTTCTTTCTTACCTACCTCCTCCCTCAACTCCCCCAAACCTCATACTCTTAGTTCGCTGGCTTTCATGAAGATAGGAAAACCTTTATAGATTCCTAAAAACTGTGGTAGTAGACATATCCAAAATTTCACAGACTTTTTTACCAGGCAGACCTGGGTTTTATTTCAAGCTCTGTCAGTTTCAAACTTGGGGACCTGGAGCAAGTGACCTTAACCTCTTTGAGCCTCTAGACTCATGATTTGTAAAATAAAGATTAATCATTGCCTCCTGATTGTATTGTGAAGGTTCACTTCAGTTCAGTCACTCAGTCATGTTCGACTCTCTGCAAACCCATGGACTACAGCACACCAGGCCTGCCTGCCTATCACCAACTCCTGGAGTTTATTCAAACTCATGTCCATTGAGTCAGTGATGCCATCCAACCTCTCATCCTCTGTCATCCCCTTCTCCTCCCACCTTCAATATTTCCTAGCATCAGGGTCTTTTCAAATGAGTTGGCTCTTCGGATCACATGGCCAAAGTATGGGAGTTTCAGCTTCAGTCCTTTCAACACCAGTCCTTCCAATGAATATTCAGGAATGATTTCCTTTAGGATTGACTGGTTGGATCTCCTTGCAGTCCAGGGGACTCTCAAGAGTCTTCTCCAACACCACAGTTCAAAAGCATCAATTCTTCGGCGCTCAGCTTTCTTTATAGTCCAACTCTCACATCCATACGTGACTACTGGAAAAACAATAGCCTGGACTAGATGGACCTTTGTTGGCAAAATAACATCTCTGCTTTTTAATATGTTATCTTGGTTGGTCATAACTTTTCTCCCAAGGAGTAAGCATCTTTTAATTTCATGGCTGCAGTCACCATCTGCAGTGATTTTGGAGCCCCCAAAAATAAAGTCTGACACTGTTTCCCCTGTTTCTTCATCTATTTGCCATGAAGTCATGGGACCAGATACCATGATCTTAGTTTTCTGAATGTTGAGTTTTAAGCCAACTTTTTCAATCTCCTCTTTCACTTTCATCAAGAACAAAGAGGCTCTTTAGTTCTTCTTCACTTTCTGCCATAAGGGTGGTGTCATCTGCATATCTGAGGTTATTGATATTTCTCCTGGCAATCTTGATTCCAACTTGTGCTCCATCCAGCCCAGCGTTTCTCATGATGTACTCTGCATATAAGTTAAATAAGCATGGTGACAATATACAGCCTTGACATACTCCCTTTCCGATTTGGAACCAGTCTGTTGTTCTATGTCCAGTTCTAACTGTTGCTTCCTGACCTGCATACAGATTTCTCAAGAGGCAGGTCAGGTGGTCTGGTATTCCCATCTCTCTCAGAATTTTCCACAGTTTATTGTGATCCACACAGTCAAAGGCTTTGGCATAGTCAATAAAACAGAAGTAGATGTTTTTCTGGAACTCCTTTGCTTTTTCCATGATCCAGCGGATGTTGGCAATTTGATCTCTGGTTCCTCTGTCTTTTCTAAATCCAGCTTGAACATCTGGAAGCTCATGGTCACATATTGTTGAAGCCTGGCTTGGAGAATTTTAAGGATTACTTTACTAGCGCGTGAGATGAGTGCAATTGTGTGGAAGTTTGAGCATTCTTTGGCATTGCTTTTCTTGGGGATTGGAATGAAAACTGACCTTTTCCAGTCCTGTGGCCATTTCTGAGTTTTCCAAATTGCTGGCATATTGAGTGCAGCACTTTCACAGCATCATTGAGGATTTGAAGTAGCTCAACTGGAATTCCATCACCTTCACTAGCTTACATGAAGGTTACATGACTGCTTTTACACAAATAGTTTACCACAGTACCTGGCAGAGATGGAAACTTAATGTTTGTCATTGTGTTCTTTTTATAATCATAAATCTTTGAAAAGTAGCAATCCTTTGAAAAAATTTACTTAGATACTGTTTCTTGTTGTTCAGTCACTACTGATGTCTATTTGAACAAATCTGTTTGATACACTTCAGTGTGTATGTGTGTGCAATGGTAAGATTATTTGATAAAATAGGATTGTTTTTCGCTAGAAAAGAGGGGAAGAAATTATTTTAAACACAATATTTATATGTATATATGGTGGTGATGGTTTAGTTACTCAGTCGTGTCTGACTCTTTGGGACCCCAAGGACTATAGCCTGCCAGGCTCCCCTGTGCATGGGATTTCCCAGGCAGGAATATTTGAGGGGTTGCCATTTCCTTCTCCATATGTATATATAAGATGACTTACTTGTTTTTGGTATATTTGAGAAAGTTTTGAATTTATAGAGTCCTAAGGCTCCTGGGAAGCTTTCGTAAAATACTCATCTTGAATTTCATCTATTTCAGGATATAGGGTGTAGTTTAATATTTTGAATAAAGGTGTCCTAGGTGATGCAAAGAGCCAACTCATTGGAAAAGACCCTAAAGCTGGGAAACACTGGGGGCGGGAGGAGAAGGGGCAATGGAGGATGAGATGCTTGGATGGCATCACGGACTCAATGGAGGTGAGTTTGAGTAAATTCTGGGATATAGTGAAGGACAGGGAAGCCTGGCTTGCTGCAGTCCATGAGGTCACAAAGAGTCAGACATGACTTAGCGACTGAACAACAAGGTGACTTTCATATTCTTCACTCTCTCCTTGATTGAGAATATGTGAAAATGAAATTTCTTAAGGAACTCACAATTTATTGAGTAAACAGACATAGATCACATAATGCAATGCAATGCATCAGAAGTGCTGAGATGTATAAAGGCTAATTGTTACACAAGCAAAGAGGAAGTGACCCTTGCTTTGGGTTTTGACGGATGAATGAGAGTTGAACAGAAGAACAAAAAAAATTCAAAAAATAAAACGAATAATATTGATCAAGGTATAACGAAGTGAGAAGTTGCCAGGAGGAAAAAGTGGGCTTCTTGAGTGATCTATTGATAGACATCAATGCTGTGATCTATTTGGAAGTTATTCCTCAATTTATAAGCAAAAACTGATGACAAATTCTTTTTTCTCAAGACTAACTTAAGATATAGTTACAGGATAATTGTTTTTTTGTTGTTGTTATTCTTCTTGGAAATGGGTACTGTGTATTTATTATGATTGTATTGTTTTTAAACAGTTTACCAACAAAGGCCAAAGATTTTGTATGTAGCAGGAGAAACAATTAGTGAATGTAATAATAGTGCTTTGGTGTGCACTTCTATTTTTAAGGTTAATTATTTGTTTAATTAAAACCTTCAGAATCAACCACAGATGCTATTGCCTAGAAATATTAGATAAACTTGAGTCTCTTTGGCAGTGTAAGAATTGTATAACAACTTTTTTATCCTCTTAATAATATATGAGCTTTTCTTACTTTGAAGTCCATATCACATTTTACCTTTATTTGTGTTATTTTCTCTTACAGTTGCTGATTATTTATGTAATTATTTCTGCATTTTACAAAAGAGGAAATCAGGGCTTAGAGAGGTTAAGTAATATACTTGAGGGTTCCCTTACCTGGAAAGTGCTAGAACTCTGATTTTTACTCAAGCAATTCTGTCTTCGTGAAAGATAGTTCTTGAGATATTATGAGAGATTAGACTGGAAAGACATGGAATTCCAGGCAGGGAAATTGTTGTGGAGGCTACTGAAATGATCAGGAAAGATACAATGACAGAGAAATAGAGAAATAGACATGAAAGGTACATTGTAAAATGAAATGAATAGCAAGTGTTGAATTGCTGTAGAGAAAAAATAAGGTGTTGAAGGTGATTCCTTAAGTCTTGTTTATCATAGATTCTCCTACAACAGGGAACTCGAAGAGCAGAGTTAGATGGAACTTAGGACTTGGGCATGAATTTAGCAAACCAGGATGTTGTCAACACTTCTGCTCTGGGGCTCACATAATAGATCAGAATAAAGATGTGACTTCATTGATGACTTGAACTTATTCTTCAGTTTTCTTCAAGTACTTGTTTTCTGTTTTGGTCTCTCACATCATCTCTCCTATATTGTGTTAGTTGCTCAATTGTGTCCAACTCTTTGCGACCCCATGGACTGTAGCCGGCCAGGCCCTGCTGACCTCAGGCAAGAATACTGGAGTGGGTTCCCATGCCCTTTTCCAAGGGATTGTCCAGACTCAGGGATTGAACCCAGATCTTCTGCATTGCAGGAAGATTCTTTCCCATATGAGCTACCAGGGAATTGTATATTGAGGGGTTTTCTTTATTTTTTTGACAGAGAAATAAAACTATGCTCCCAGTTTTATGCAATATACCATTGTCATTATAACATGTAGGCTTGGCCAGATAACCAAGTGCGAAAAATCTGAATGAGCCTTTCCTGTTTCCATATTTTATTCTCTGTGATTTTATTTGTTGTGTGTGGCTGATCGTGAGAATGAGATCTAGGCTTACTATTCTTTGGACTCATTTGGGCAGCCACTAGGGTGTAAGGTGTGCCAGCAAATTCTACCTGGTGCTTATCTCTTTGAAAGTCAAATTTTGGTTCTGTGGTATTGACTGACACCACAGAGCTGACCATGGTGTGCTGACTACCTTTCATTCTGATGTCCTCTGCAGAAACTGCCTCTTTGGGAGCCAGGACCTGTGAGGATGATCTTACAGAGCAGCAGTTGAGAGCAACCTCAGGTAATTTGTCTTATTCTTGTCTGTCTTAAATGAATTACTTTTGTTACTCTCATAATCTATGAAATAAACTCTCTGGAACTGCCCTAGCTAGAACTGATCAAATCACACAAAAAATTTAAATCCTATATAGAATATATCAATTTAATATAAAAATTAAATATAGTCAAATTTGGATGCATATGTAAAGGAAATTCCCAGAGAACAAGTAACTTCTGCTGGATAATTTCTCACATCTACATTTATACAGAGTGAAATTTTTTACATAAATTGATGGTTTTATACAATGTGAAAGTCAATAAGCTGGGTATTGTTTCTGCCCCAAGTCAAACAACCTGGATGCTGGAGTTAGTTTTGGTAATGAGTTGATTGGATTTTTACAACTGTGTCAACACAATCACTGGCTCCTATGATTTGCATGCTTATGTGTGTGTTAAAAAATGGAGGTGAGGCCTTTTTAGCTGCATTATATTCACATAGTTTAAGAGGAATTTCATCCATGTTGCTATAATACACCTCACTTATTTCCGCTATAAAATGATCCCAGTTTCCAGATTTATACAATTGGAATAATAATGTCAATACAGAACAAAAAATGATTATAAAAAGTCCCTCACATTTATAATGGGGTTTTGAAATATGTTTTAAAATTTCAAGTGAAATTATCCCTCCAATATAAAGTCAGAACTTCCCTCTTTAAAAATTCTTAAAAGTAAAGTTTACCTTCACCTATGCCTATCTCATGCGAAGAGTTGACTCATTGGAAAAGAAGACCCTGATGCTGGGAGGGATTGTGGGCAGGAGGAGAAGGGGACAACAGAGGATGAAATGGCTGGATGGCATCACCGACTTGATGCACATGAGTTTGGGTGAACTCCGGGAGTTGGTGATGGACAGGGCGGCCTGGCGTGCTGTGATTCATGGGGTCACAAAGAGTCGGACATGACTGAGCGACTGAACTGAACTGAACTGAATGCCTATCTCATGAATACTTTTTTATTTATAAATCATTATTTATTTTTCATCTTATGTTACTTTTCCATAGAAAATCAGAGAATATATTTAAAATAAATTAGCATAAACTCAGTTTATCTTCCTCACTTCAAGCCAATAAAAAAATTGCATTAATGACTAGGTTGAAAATAATAGGGCAAAAATCAAAACTATGAGAAATATATCAAACTAAAAAGAGACCACTACCTGTCAATATATTTGTTTTATAAACAAAGACATCAAAATTGATATCTTCAACCTTTCTGAGAAGTTTTATATTTAGACACTCCCATGCCTTCTGGATAGTTTCATGGAGATGTTCTACAAAGAAATCAAATATAACAAATTCCAAATTGAGCTCTTCTCTGCAAACCATTTCTTCTCCTCTTTGATCTTAATTGATTATATCATACCATAGTCCTCATTACCCCAAGTAAGAAAACTCAGAATCATCAATTTACTCAAAATTGGCGGGAACTGTGGGGCATAAGTTTTGAGTAAGGCTGATTAGTTCTCTCATTTTTTAGATGTTTCATGTATATGTGCCAAGTCACTTCAGCCATGTCTGACTCTGCAACCTTATGGACTTGTAGCCCTCTAGGCTTCTCTGTCCATGAGATTCTCTAGGCAAGAATACTGGAGTGGGTTGCCATTCCCTTCTCCAGGGGATCTTCCCAACCCAGAGATGGAACCCAAGTCTCTTATGTCTCCTGCATTGGCAGACAAGTTCTTTATCACTAGGGCCACTGGGAAGCCCTTTTAGATGTTATTTCTGTACAAATTAGTTATTTTCAGATTTCAACAAATATGAAGGAAGTAGAGCAGAGGTTTTCAAAGTGTGGACTCCTTACAGACAGCATCAGCACGATACAGGAACTGGAAAGAATGCAGATTCTTAGGCCCTATCCCAGATTTAATGTATTAGAAGTACTGAAGATGGGGCCCAGCAGTCTAGGGTTTAACATGCCCTCCAGGTGACAGTGATTCCCACTAAAGTCTGAGGCCCCCACCTGTGTGACTGGTCAGACGCTATATTAGAAACAGTGGTCAGAGAAGTTCTCTAAGGAAATGACAGGTAAGTTGAGTACAAAATAATAAGGAGAAAATTAGGGAAAAGACATTACAGACAGAGGGAAGAGGTTGGTCATATTCTGTGAAGAGAAAGAAGGGTAGTGTGGAGAGAGATGAGTGAAGAGGAGAGCAATGTAAGGTGAAGTCATAAAGGTAGACAGAGGCCTGATCAGTTTAACCACAGTGGAGAGTTCCTATGTTATTTTAAACAAAATAGGAAGCCATGGCAGGACTCAAACAGCAGAATGGCTCGATTTTATTAAGGTGTGCTGAATAAATTGTGGGAAAGCAAGAGCAAGTCTTTCCCAGTAATGAGACCATTGCAAGCTACAGGTAAGCAGTTAACAGTACTGGCAATGAAAATGAAAAGAAATAGATGGGTTTACTGTATATAAGATATCCTGGAATTGGAATTAATAGGACTTTCTGATAGATTGGTGTGCATATAAGAAGGAGAAAGAAGTCAGTGATGAGCCTTGCTTTTGGTGAATGATGGTACCGTTCACTGAGATCGTGGAGACTGGGAATAAAGAGTACGCTGAAGGGTGATCAAGAGCTCCGATTTGACATATTAAGTTTGATATGCCTTTCAGACATCCAAATGGAGATGCAAAATTGAAACCAGTGGACCTGGATGAAGTCATCTAGGGATATCATTATTTTTCCTCAAATCAAACATTCTTTGTGGATAAGAGAATAGGACTTAGGACCAATGCTGGAGACATTCCAATATATAGATTTTTAATGGAGGAGTCCCCAGCAAAGGGGAATAAGAAAGAACTTTCAGAGGGGTACGGCATCACAATAGTCTGATGCAATGAAATTCAAGAAAGGGAGTTTTTCAAGGAGAAAGGAGTAGTAACTAACATCTTGTGAGCAAAGTCAAGTAAGATGCAAAGTGGCCATTGGATTTCACAGCATGGAAGTCATCAGTGGCTTTGAGAAGAGCAATAGATGTGGAGCCAGGCCAGCAATGGTTGAATAATGAACATGATTGAGCAGAGAGAGAAAATTTAAACCAAAACAAAACAACCCAAACCAGACCAAAACCAAAAAAAACCAAACAAATGCTTCTTTTAGGTTTAATTGAACATGAATGGAGGAAAGCAAGAGTCTAGACTCCTCTTTTCCTTTTCCCAGTTTTGCTTCCTAAATGGAACTCAGTGTTCCAGGTAACAAGCTCTGCCTGCCTTCTATAATTCCAGCCCTGGGGTTGGTGCTTCTGGAACACTGACAAAAAAGACAATCACTGTTTTCAGTAAATGTGTACCTATTAGGGGAAGTAGGTAATACTGATTTCCACATGCTAACTTAAGTTGTTTTACACTAATGCACAAGAAAAAGAAAAAAAAAACCTATCCAGAAACACTAATCTTAGTTCAGCATTCAGAGAAGACTTTTTGGAGAAAGAAGCAATTAAAAGAGAGGAGGGACATATGTAGACCTATGGTTAATTCATGTTGATGTATGACAGAAATCAAACCACTATTGTAAAGCAATCATCAGTCAATTAAAAATAACTAAATTGGTGGCTCAGAAGGTAAAGCATCTGCCTGCAATGCAGGAGACCTGAGTTCAATCTCTGGGTCAGGAAGATTCCCTGGAGAAGGAAATGGCGACCCACTCTAGTACTCTAGCCTGGAAAATTCCATGGACAGAGGAGCCTGGTGGGCTACAGTCCATGGGGTCATAAAGAGTTGGACACGACTGAGCGACTCACTTTCACTTTCTCTCTAATATAAAAAGAAGCAATTAAGAGTAATAATACTGCTAGCATTTTTAATACTTATTTTGCATTAAGCTCTGTGCTAATTTTTATATATTATAACAAGTCTATGAAGTAAGTAGCATTAGCTCCATTTTTACATATGATAAAAATGATATTTGCCAAGCTAAACTTAAAAGATGGGAGTTAAATACAGTAAAGAAAATTCATTCTAGAAAAGACAAGAAACAGAACGGTGTTTCTTATAGAAAGGAGGTAGGCATCAATGACTGTGTGTGTTCATGAAATGTGGTCTTGGACCAAGAGTATTAACATCATCTGGAACTTGGAGATGTAAATTCTCAGGCCTTACTCTACACTACCAGAGTCAGAATTTGTAGGGATAGAGCCCAACAATCTGTGGTTTAACCAGTCTTCCAGGCAATTCTGATGCCCTGAAATTTGAGACTGTTCTCAAGTTAAGTGCCAGGTAGGAAGTGAAGAAAGATGAGACTGGAGTGATAGAGACTAGCTCTTCTTGCCCTGTTCAGAAGATTGAGCTTTTTCTTTGTGTAATGGCAGTCACTGAAAGATGTTACATAGAGAAGTCAGATTTAAGTAGGTCATAAAAAGGATAGATTTTGAGGGAGTAGAGCTGAACAGGGAGACAAAGAAGGGGCACAAGAAGGAATTCTTATAAGCCAAGTGTCTAGAATTGATGCTCCATGTGAAAAACTAAAGATGTTTCAGTTGCTATACTTTGCTTTCTCTTTCAGTTCAGTTCAGCTCAGTCGCTCAGTCATGTCTGAGTCTTTGCGACCCCATGAATTGCAGCACACCAGGCCTCCCTGTCCATCACCAACTCCCGGAGTTCACTCAAACTCACGTCCATAGAGTCCCTGATGCCATCCAGCCCTCTCATCCTCTGTCGTCCCCTTCTCCTCCTGCCCCCAATCCCTCCCAGCACCAGGGTCTTTTCCAATGAGTCAACTCTTCGCATGAGGTGGCCAAAGTACTGGAGTTTCAGCTTTAGCATCATTCCTTCCAAAGAAATCCCAGGGCTGATCTCCTTTAGAATGGACTGGTTGGATCTCCTTGCAGTCCAAGGGACTCTCAGGAGTCTTCTCCAACACCACACTATGGGTTTAAAAAGTATGTGGTGGTTTCCTTAGAAGACTCAGAGGGTTCCCAAACCCAACTGTATAATAAAGCAGTAGGAACAAAACTGACTGGTGTTTAGATCAGAGAGAGAGCATGAAGCAGATTTGGGGTCTCCTGCATTGCAGGCAGATTCTTTACCAGCTGAGCTACCAGGGAAGCCCTATAACAATGCAAGGGGAAGTTAATTGTACCGTTGTGAGACTATAAAATTATTTTGTCTTCTTCCTATTATTTTGAAATGTTTTATCATTTATTTGAAAATCAGGAAGTTCTACTGGACCTAATGCATGTTTGAATTATATCAAAATTTAACATATGAATACTGTGTTTTCCATGAGGCAAAATAATTGAAATATACACAGTGGGAATATAACTATCTTATGAAATGCTACACTTTCATTATTATTACATATAATATATTGAAGAAATTTATTGATGAAAATGAAAACTGCTTTAGCATCTTTATTTTGGAATTTTCTGTAATTTCCCTGAGTTCTAAGACATCCCTTTAATATATTTCATGCTGTATACTTTTTTCCTTTTTTCATAAAATTCTCTTCCTTTTTTCATAAAATGTAAGCATCTTACATTTTACAGCATTTTACAGTTGAGGAAATGTGGTACTTGAAAATGAGAACGTAGCCAACTCTTGCCCTTCACCCCAAATCCAACCTACATGGTTTTCTAGGGGAAAGTGGTTTCTCCACCCTTAATACTCTTGACTGTAAAGCCTATTTATAAAACGAATGTCAAATTTATTTCGAAAACTCTCCTGAAGAACGAAAGTGACCTTTTTCTCCTGACTCGGAGGAAACTTTATGGCGTACAAAAGTTACCCTTTGATTCTTTTTTGCCTGATTAAAAATTCGCCAAGTTCTATGGCTCCAAAGAGCCCTACCTGTAATAAACAGCTTTCGCCTTGGAAACCACAAAACAGGTCTGAATTGCTGGAGCATTAGAGCTAATTGCCTGCCTACTTCAAAGGAAGAACCAGAAAAGGCGGAGGGGCGCCCGAAGTCACAGAAGCCGAGGGAGTGCGGGCAAATCCACCCTGGAGGTTATGAGCTGTGGCTTGGAGGAGCCGGGCAAAGTTATGGCCTCAGAACTGCTGTTTGCGATTAAGTTGATGGGGAGCGTCTATCCCACAATCTCTCCCCGCTGCTGACACAGAGTCTTTGTTCACATTCAGATTTCTCAAACTGTTGCCAGGGTCAGGCTGGGGTCAGACACCACCGTGATGTATAGAAGAACTTGTCTGGGAATTTCTCTCACACTTAAGACACATACCAGAGGATCCTGCAGAAACCGTCTGATGAGACGCAGACCGTACTGGAGTTTCTCTTTTCGTACCTTCATAATTTTCGTTTTCTTCTCCTGACGCGCAATGTTTTATGAACAGGAGTGGCGCTAGCCCTTACCATTTTATGTCCCCTCAAGATAAGGACGCTCAGTAGCACTCTGACGCTTCGTTTTCCAGCCCTGGGGGGAAGGTCTAGTAAATCCGCTCCCAGCAGTCTCGCACCCCTTTCCTGGGACGAGTTTGAGAAGGAAGTGCCACGGGCTGTCGCGTAGGTCGCAGGCCTGACACTGGATGGTCGAGTCACGTGTGTGGACTTGGGAGGGGAGAGGGGAACACCACCTAATCCAGTTATGATTTCAGCCTCCTGAACGGAGCCAGGCCACGGTCCCCACCCAGCCTGGCCCCCTGCTGGAAGGAGGAGGTCTGGGTTTGATCACCTCTTATCACTGAAGGGTAGGGCCATGAGAAGGGTTGATTCATCTTCAAGTACAATTTTCACGTGTATTTGCCTGAAAGGGAAGTTTCCCCCGAACCCTCCAATGACTGACCTCTCCCTGAAGACCTCCCCTGCATTTTGGTGCAACACGAAAGTGTATCTATGGAGTCAGTAGATTTGCATGGTGCCTTTGAGGACTTCCGGTTGAAATAAACTCTGATTTCACATGTTTTAAACATCCTTGTTTTCAAACTTGGAGTCTTTCTTTGGAGTTTCTGCCATTGAGCCCAGAACCAACCCCCCTCCTGTTGTCTTCTGGTCTCTAGTGGTACAGCATGGCTGGCAAGTGAAACACTAAATAGCAATTTTTTTTTTTTTTTTTTCTTTTTGGTGCTCAGCTGCTACATATGACAGTGGATATTTCATTCTGCTGTCAGAACATTATTAAAAAAACATGGGGTGTGGAGAGGGCCACGATTTCCCCTTTCAATCACTATAGCATTTGCAATGAAAATTTTATGCAGTGTGTAATTTTCAGTTAATGCTTGACACTTAAAATGTCCAGAGTAGCGTTTTGTACGGTTCTTGAAGGGTTAATTGTATCATGTTCTCTGCATAAAAGCTCTGCTTATCAAAAGCAAATAGAAGAGTGTATGCAAATGGGTGTCAGTGACCTTTTGCCTTTCCAGGGTTAATTTATATGGTCATTAAAGATTTTATGAAATTGAGGAGCCTGGTGCTTCAAATCCCATTTTACCTTCTTCTCCTAATTTATGTAATTCCTACCTGAACAGGGGAATAGGATTTTTATTTTTTGTGCCGCAATGAAAACAGCATGCCATGCTGTGGGGAGTTGCAAGTCTGGTTATCTGGCATTACTCAGATTGCTAAAAATTCATTAAAATGTGACATCAGCACAGTGAGAGACAAATGATCGCAGGATGAAAGAGAACAGTGGGCCTTTCACGGATTAGTGCTACACCGACCCAGCATAGAGGCTAACTGCATAAACAGATTAATCCACCAGCAGCGGCGTAGCTAAGATTTACAGAATAATTAAATAGGGTTGAGTTACTATGAGGATTTCCATGTAATCTAGCTGGTGTGAAACCCATGAATGAGGTGTGGGGTGATGTGGTTGTCATAGAAGAAGTATACCTTCTTCTGTCCTACACTCTGTAGAGCTCCCCCTATAGAAAAAAAAAAAAAAATCCCAGGATAACTGAAGTTTTGTGATCTTACTCTGACAAATTCCAAAGGATTCCTCTGGGGTCTAAGGACTGAAAGTTGAGAGTAACACCTGTCTTATATTTAACCCATCATTGTCACATTATATTATGAAGACATTTTTCTGAGAATTTACTTCCTTCTGCCGTTTATCCAAGTCCATGGAGAAGCGGGTTCATGTAGTTTCGAAGGCTCTACTATTGAAATTACAAAATCGCCTCGCATTCATTTTTAAATCTTTTCTAGCTCAAACCGCATTTCTTTGAAAAGACTTCTTTTAATTTAGTATGGGCACATTTTCTCAGTGGAAATAAAAGAAGTGGCTTGAGATAAAAAACAAACCCTGCATTGGTAGAGCCAGCAGGTTCTAATAGTGACTTTTGAATAAATTCATGTTCTTTTTTGAGAAGGAATGTCTGCAAATGATTCCTAAGTAACAAAATTTTTAAATGGTCACATTGTTTATTTTCGGGTGTGTGTTTCTGGGGTTTTCCATCCTACTGACTGGTGTGTGTTTCTTAGCAGAAGAACAGAATGAGGAGGCAGAAGGAGCCATTAAACCTATAGCCGGGGCTGACGAGGATGAGAAAGACACGAGTGAGAGAGACAACAGTGAAGGCAAAAACTCTAATAAAGACTCTGGTAAGATGCTAGTATCTTTCACCTTTCCCTCCCCCACCCCATCCCAGCGATCAACCCTTCCTTTGCTGACCCACCCCCAGCTTATTAAAAGCTTTTATTCATTTTAAACTGTCTGAACATTCCCACTACTATTCATTGCATGTGCATTTTGCATGTGATTTCTATCAGTAGCCTCCCATTGACCTATTTTTAATCATAACCATCTGACAGAATAGATGTGGATAAGTTGAAGAATATTGCAGGACGACCAGCGAGATTATTTTTTAATCAAATCAGTTTGTGTGCTTGTAATTTTTTAAGCGCCTTTCATTAATCTTAGCTATACTTGTGATTCCTCTGATGGCATATTAATTTTTCATAAGCATGGGATTAGATATCACTTGAATTTTTTCATTCAATCATATGCACCCCCCTCCCTCCCTAAACCACGTAACCCTAAAAATAAATGTTATTTTTCCTTGCTTTCTGTTTTTTGTTTTTTTTTTTTTACAACTTACACTCAGGAATTTGCCCTTTTTAAGGGCATCTATTTGAGGCATTTCAAACAAAATCCAGTGAAAAAGTTTACAGATGATTCAGCCTAAGAAGAGGAAATATCATTGAGAAGGGATTAGGTGCTGGGTAATTTTGATCTTCTAGAATAGACAAATCCCAGTAATGAAAGCTACTGTCTTTGAAAACAAACCTTCGTGTCATGACATTTACTTGTGCACAAACAAACCCTAGGCTAGCATCTGGTGTGGATACCTAAGGCTTTTTCTGTGTTTGATTTGGCAAATATATGACTTCATCCATGCTTTGTATGTATGAGATGGAAATCTATGGTTGCAATGAATATTACATTGGCTACTTTTGCTGCACGCTATACCTAGTTTTATTATGTTGGACTCATTGAAGCAGAAGAAGTGCTGAAACGGGTTCAAGCCTATTCGTTTCAGGTAGTCATCTATCTTTTCCTGGAATTCCAGTGACAGCCGCATCTAAAGAAGCTTGTTTTTGCTATGAGGACATTGACTTGTGCAAAAAATATCATTTTCACATGCACGTTTATTTAAATCTGAATTATCCTGCATTTGTAACTCAGTCTTTGCAGATCTAAATTTTCCATTCCCTTTGCAAATTATTTGAAGAGCCTCCCTGCTACCCACCCCATACCCTTCCATGCTGAATTTTTCTCCAGAATCCAGTGAAAAAAGTACCATTTAAATTTGCATCTAGCATATAGTGGCTAGCATATGATTCTAATTTGATTTTAACAAAGAGGATCTAAGGTTGGTTTTGAGCCTAAAGAATGTACAAAAAAAAAAAAAAAAGATCCCCTAGCTGTATAATACTACAGCTCCTGGGGTTACTGACAAGGTATTTGAAATACCTTGTGATCAGTTAAGGTCAAGGGCAGTGCCATCTAAACTTCATTTGGAAAGAATTGGAAATAGCAAGGGAGTCAGCTTAGGTCTAGGAGGATCTCATGAAAGCTAGCTGCTTGACTACTTCAGGAAGGCCATGATTCTCCCTGCCTTCAGTAGTGATTTTCTCACAGTTGTACCAAAAGAGACTGCAGGGTATGTTCCACCCCTAACCCAACACATGCAGAAGAATGTGTCAAACACACAGCCCATTGGTGTTTGTTGAGTATTCACGTAATGCTTAGGAATGTGACATTGTGCTTGGTTTTCAGTAACTAATACCTTGTAAAGGATGAGTTGTGGGAATCTTTTGAAAATGGCTCCAATCTCATCAATGAGTAAGGAGTCTTGCTTGGAACATACCACAGATACAAGGGCTCTATCTCCATCAGCTTGGTTTACTGGTCTACATAAATAATGGGCTCAATCACTCCCTAATGGCCTGATGAGTTATTACGCTTTCTTGGGGATCTCATTGTACCATCTCATCAGGACTCAGGCATGTGAGAGGATACAGACCGTTAGATAATGATAGTTTTCTAAGACACATTTTTAGCCCTACAGGAATGCCTCTCCAACTACATCTATAGGGATAAAAATGTACTTTACCCAACTCAAAGGAATTACTGAGATGCAAATGTTTAGCTTTGAAATGTCCCAGACATTGACAGTTCTTACTATTGACAACTCACATGAACATTTTTAACCCCCTTGGTACATTTTTATTTATTTATTATTTTTAACTGGAGGATAACTGCTTTACAATGTTGTGTTGGTTTCTGCCATAGATCAACATGAATTGGCCATAGGCATACATACACATATGAGAAACCAACAACAAACATTATTTTCAATGGTGAAAAACAGAAAGCATTTCCTCTAAGATCAGGAACAAGACAGGGGTGCCCACTCTCACGTGAACATTTAACAAAGTTTTCTGCCTTCTACATTGAATCTGATTAGGTGAAAAAATTATTACATGGTTGTTGTTTTTTTTTCTTGTAAGTATTTCTAATGATTATCCACTTATGTGTATATTGGTTTTCTCCCTGATGTCAATTATAAATGTCAAAAATCCTGGCAAATTTATACATTAATCACTATCTGAATGTGCTAGATGGGAAAACAGTGTGACCTCACTTTAACACAGAATTTTTTAGACAGGAAGGAATTAACACATGTTAGGAAGAAGGTGTTTGTATAAGCTGTTGTACTTTGTTGCTGACATTAATCTCTAGGACGGGAGCTTTCAAAATGAGACTTGGCAATATGCAAGTTATATTTGTTGAATATTCATTCATAATAGAAAAGCCTCCTAATGCCTCATTTATATTGTCATTTAAATCTAGTGCCACTTTAGATTAATTATAATCCAAATTATAGCTCTGTGCACTACAAGAATTAATATAGAGTTTATCCAGATTAATACATTTGCATTGAAAATGTAATATGTCTCTGCCATGGCTAAGGGGACCGCTTTTTAATAAGGGAGTAAACATGAGGAAAGATGGAAATTAACCTTCATTACTGCAATTAAAATTATCCTTTCATTCTAGTCTCATTAGAAAGAATACTGTACCAGTCATTATAATTTAGGCTTATTTGGAGTTGAATAACATCTTGTGTTATATCCAAGTTTTACAGTATTCAAACTTTATCAAATACATTGATTCATAAGTAATAACCCAGGATTTTGCTGTATTTTTTTTCAATATTTGCTCTGAATACATATATGTTATTGGATTTTCCTCAGTTGTTATGAACATAAACCATTTTACAACCTTCTGTATTTTAGGGATTGAAAATTTATTAAGTAGGTGGCATCTGAATTGAAATGAATTATGTCATTTTTATATTAGCAATCTCATGCAAGTTAAATAATCCCATAACTGACAGATAATCATTGACTCATCTATTTGGCAGTGTTTATTTGCAATTAGACTTCATTTTTTTAGTTAAAAGTACATTAAAATGACATTGTTTTTTGAAGATAAATTATGATCCCCATTTCAAAATTTTGGTAACAAAACAGTGTTCATTTCAAGTAAAGTTGTAGACATAAACTATGAGTAGTCAGAAAACTTAAAACCTTCCTAAAAAGTAAGTAGCCTTTATTTAATATATTTCTAGAATAAAACAATTCAGAAAAAGACCCCAGATTTGATTTCCTGTAATTCACCAGGGAGGCAGTAATACCTAAGGTGGTACCCCTTTTTGTAGAAAAGGCATACATGTATAAATTGTAAGGTCCCTTATTTTTGCAAATAATCATGATGACCTGTGTTCGCTTCAAGAGTCTGTTTTTGTCATATGCTGTTGCATCTTAACATTCTCTGCTGCTGCTTCTTATCAGTAGCATGTATTTCTGAGGTGCCTAGATAGAGTTTGGGGGTCTAGATTTTATAACTTCTTCTCAATTTAAAATAAAATGGTCTTTAGGGAGGGAGCCCCTAGCTTACATTAAGATCATGGTTTAATTAACTTAATTAGCCAAAAAATATTGAAGCTGACACATATATAGGGTAGAATATTATATCCAGCAGTTACCACAATGGTTATGAAATAGTGACCCTAAAACTTTTCTTGAGGCAGCATAAATGTCCCTAAATTCAAAAGCAATTATATTCTTGATAATATGAATATACATTAAAAATAATATGATTAATTATATCAAATACTTACACCAATGTACAGTCTTAGTAAAATGTTTTAAGCCTTGAAATCAGTTTTTTTGATCCTTATAGTACTAACATTAGAAGATACATACTTATAAAAATAAAGCCATAGCTATACATTTAATAGATTTAGAAGTTTCCAGAAGGTTTATTCTTTCTGATATTCCTAAAGCCTGCAAGCAACAAGAATTATGGAAATTCTCTTTTACCTTCTATGTGACAGTCTTTGATAGCATATGGAATTGGACCAACCTATTATTTGGTCATGTCAGATTCTACCATGTACACAAAAGAATGATAAGGGAATATGACATAGTATTATTCTCTTAAGGAAGCATATTCTTCCTCATTATTAAGGAACTTTAAAAGAAAAATTTTCCAGTCTCACAGGGAAAAAGCAACTGATAGACACTCGCTGATTTAAACGACAATCATTTTATACAACTTGATCTGTCACCTTAAGCAGTTTTTATTTGCCAACCTTATATATCCCATTGTTTTCTTGTATTTGTTTTTAATACTTTTAAAACAATAGCACAAAATATATTCTGCTTTGAGAATTTTCCTTTTAGAAGAAAAAAATTTTTGATACCTGGATGAATTATAAAATAAACATTCTTGGTTTTGAGATATCTTTGGATATGAAATACTTGGATGTTGTTTAATCAGTGTGATAAAATTCTTTAGTTTATCTCAGATTTAAATCATTCAAATGTAACTATAGTAAATTATATTTTCAAATATCTAGAAAGAATCTAAGTTTCTCTAATATATCTGTATATATAAGACAAATGTACCAATTCAAATAAAATCTAGTGTTTGCAAATCTATCAATAGAAATAAGTCTCAGTGCAATTTGTTTGAAATTGTAGCACTAATTCTATACCTTTCACAGACCTCAATGGAATAACATTATTGTCATTATGTCATTTGAATTCTATTTTAATTTTGGTCTCCTTAGAGTCAGACTTACTTTCAAATTTCTTTCAGAATTCAAAATTCCTAAAATTATTTATATGGTATAAAACATGCATCTCCATCCAGGAGAGAAAAAGAATCTATTTTGGGGTTCATTTTTATGTTGTTTTCATAACATCCTTGACCTTATTTTTAAATTAAAACTGGGTTATTTTGCAATAAAGTGTAATTTGTTCATTTATATGAACCGTATGTGGATTGGAAAAAAAAATCAAGATAAATCTTCATGCACAGCATACAATCAGATTACGCCTAGACTCTATATTTACGCGGGGTCTGATAGCAATCAATGGTTTAGCTTCATTGCATTTCAAGATGTATTTGCACCCAGTTGTCCAGTGATAGTGTCCTCACCCTGGAAATAATTTAGTTGCAAATTGACTGGAAGATGGTGAAAATTGAAAGTTAAAATTAGAAATACTCATAATAAACAGCAGAAAAAAGGTCAGATGATGCCGTGCTATGATGAGATTGGAATGGCTGGTAAATGAGGTTTTGTGTTTGTCGTGAGATGTATGTGACATGCCTACCCAATGTCGCTGTAATATCCAGCCTCACAGAAGAGATTATCGGGAAAATTGATGCTGGAAAGAATTTTCTGTTAGATTGGGAAATTAGAATCACACTCTATCCATTGATGTGTGTGAGGCTTCTATACATTACATTGCTCATCTAGGCAAAATTTTAAACCATCTTTAACACCGAATATTCAGATTAACCTCATAAAACAATTGTCTTCTTGATTTGGACTACAATGTCATATGCATAGCCACCTGCTGAAACATCTAAAGCCAAGGATAAATCACAAAAAAGCAGCAGTGGATACATAATGTATAATTTTAAAATCCTATATTCACCACATAAAAGCATTGGTTTCATTCGTGAATTATAACTGGTCAGCCCTTCTCAGAATTTTAAGTGTTTTTAGTGTCCTAGAATTTTAGAAAAAAAAAATAGGTAATGAAACAGTTCCAAAAATAATTATTTTCTAAGTTAGCATTTGTGAATGGGAATAGATTTGCTTTAATGTGATAAAGGTATATTGAGACAGCAGAGGACATGTGTCATTGATCAATCTTTCATGGTCACTGAGGGTTATCTAAACAGGAGACAGAAGTACATTTTAAAATACATTTATAAAGTCCACTTGGTCAGTGGACAAAAAGAAGTGTGTTTTTGCCTTTTGAGATTAGCATCATTTACAAGTGCTTGCCCCTCCTTCTAGTGATTCAGTGGACTTAGAGCTATGCGAAAGACATCATTTTTTCTGATTTTGATATTGTCAGTCTTTTAAGATTGAGATGTTCTATTCTCTTTTGGGGAATCAGGAGTAATCACACCAGAAAAGGAGCTAAAAGTCAGTGTGGCAGGGGGAACCCAGCCACTCCTGCTGGCAAAAGAAGAGGATGTGTCAACAAAAAGATCAAAGCCTACAGAGGACAATAAATTCTGTCACGAACAGGTACACATGGTTTGTTTTTTGTTTTTTTCTCCTTTTGCTGTATAAACATATTTTTTTTTTTTAATTGTTGCCCTTGATCATTTTAGAGCCCCCAAACCTTTCCATGCTGTTGAAATGTATGTAGACACTGTAACTGGCAAGGTAATTAACTCTTGGTCTGACTTCTAATGCTCCAAAGTCATCCACATCTGTTAACTAATAGGAGTCATGTTTATTCAATATTTTCCAGTTCTATCAGTGTCCTTATTGTAACTACAATAGTAGGGACCAAAGTCGTATCCAGATGCACGTCCTGTCACAGCACTCAGTGCAGCCGGTCATCTGCTGTCCCCTCTGCCAGGACGTCCTTAGCAACAAGATGCACCTCCAGCTTCATCTGACGCATTTGCACAGTGTGTCTCCGGATTGCGTGGAGAAGCTGCTTATGACAGTAAGGGAACCAAGTCTTGATGCATGTGTGCCATAATCTCTGAAGGTATCAACATAAAATCTGTCATTATTGTGTGACAGAAATGTATTTCTTCTGAGTGGCGACAAGCTCTTGCTGACCGTGTCGTAGAAATCACAAGTAAAGGCCCGTTTGTTTCTCCTGTGCCTTGGAAATAAACCCCAAATGTGATACAAGGCACAGCTGATTCAACAACACAGATTTTGCAGCCTTATTCTCATACCTATAATGTTAATCAAATGATTCCTATGGGCACTAGGAGTTTCATCTTTGCTTGGCTATCATTTCTGGGCTACAGAAACCTTCAAGCTTATTTTTAAAAAAAAAGAAAAGTAAAGAAGAATACAGCATTGCCACAGCATTGATCTGAAATTTGAAAGGAGAGCATTGACCTCAAGAGTCACAGAATGTCCCTGCTTTGGTTGGAAAATATAAGTGGGGTACACAACTGTCTGGGGTAAAGTGTGATGGAGTCCATGATGTCTAGGGTACCTTTGTCATGAACCCCTTTGGTTTTCACAGGTGCCTGTCCCTGATGTGATGATGCCCAACAGCTTGCTACTGCCAGCAGCCGCCTCTGAGAAGTCAGAGCGGGACACACCTGCAGTCATCACAGCTGAGGGGGCTGGGAAATATTCAGGTATGCCAGCCTGTGACCAGAATCTGTGCCAGACACACTCTGGGCCTTCTATGCATGATGCTGATCTAGCATTATTACCATCAAAGATTTTATGTTTTTGAGATGCACAAAGAAAAAAAAAACACACACATTTCCAAAAACCGTCATTTCCAAGGCATATTTACTATCTGGTTATCTGTAAATGACCCTTTGTTGTTATTGTTGCTGTTGAGCTGCTAAGTCATATCTGATTCTTTTGTGACCCCATGGACTGTGGCTCACCAGGCTCCTCTGTCCATGGGGTTTCCCAGGCAAGTGGGTTTTCATTTTCTTCTCCAGGGGATCTTCTTGACAGGCAAATTCTTTACCAGATTGACCTGGGACACCTAAACTGTCCTTGGGAGACCTAAATACCACTGACCAGGAACATTTTGTGGGCTCTAATTCCTGAACACTGTGCTTATAACCCTTGCTATCATACTGGTGGTAGCATGCTAATTCTGACTTATTTTCTTCCCATGCTGAAATTCCTTGAGGTCAGAGGTGATTTCTTTGGAGGTTCCTCCTTAACAATGGTGGTGGTTTAGTCGCTAAGTCATGTCTGACTCATTGAGACGGTAGCTCACCAGGATCCCCTGTCCATGGGATTCTCTAGTCAAGAATACTGGAATGGGTTGCCATTTCCTTCTCCAGGGGTCTTCCCAACCCAGGGATCAAACCCTCAATCTCCTGCATTAGCAGGCAGATTCTTTACTGACTGAGTCACCAGGGAAGCCCTTCAGAGGCTCCTGCATAACAATATTCATTGGCATTTAATCTGTAGACTCCTTCCTGTAAGTGCTGTTTATGCTTTCTTCACACAGGTGACAGTCCAATGGATGACAAAAGTATGGTGGGTCTTGATGATTCAAAGGCTAGCGTGGAAATAAAGAGTGAGGAGCAGAAACCAATGAAAGAAGCCACAGAAGTGTTGGAATGGAATAAAAATAGCAGTAAGGATATGAAAATCTCCGACACACTGCAAGATCAGTTAAGTGAACAGCAGAAAAGGCAACCACTCTCTGTCTCAGACCGCCACGTTTACAAGTATCGCTGTAACCATTGTAGCTTGGCTTTTAAGACTATGCAGAAGCTTCAGATACATTCCCAGTATCATGCGATTCGGGCCGCCACTATGTGTAACCTGTGCCAGCGTAGTTTCCGTACATTCCAGGCTTTAAAAAAACACTTGGAAGCAGGCCACCCCGAACTGAGTGAGACTGAACTTCAACAGCTGTATGCCTCCTTGCCCGTGAATGGGGAACTATGGGCAGAGAGCGAACCTATGGCCCAGGAGGACCATGCCCTAGAGCAGGAGATGGAGAGAGAGTATGAGGTGGACCATGAAGGGAAGGCAAGTCCTGTAGGCAGTGACAGTAGTTCTATTCCAGATGACATGGGCTCTGAACCAAAGCGGACCTTACCTTTTAGAAAAGGGCCAAATTTTACGATGGAAAAATTCCTCGATCCATCTCGCCCGTATAAGTGTACCGTGTGTAAAGAGTCGTTCACCCAGAAGAACATTCTCCTGGTCCATTATAACTCAGTGTCTCACCTGCACAAGTTGAAAAAGGTTTTGCAGGAAGCCTCCAGCCCTGTCCCTCAAGAAACCAACAACAGCCCAGATAACAAACCTTACAAGTGCAGCATCTGCAATGTTGCATATAGCCAAAGCTCGACCTTGGAAATCCACATGAGGTCTGTGCTCCACCAGACAAAGGCGAGGGCGGCAAAGCTGGAGCCCGGCAGTGGCCATGGACCTGGCGGGCACGGAGTGGCAGCCAGCGTTAACAGTCCCAGCCAAGGGATGTTAGATTCCATCAGTTCAGCAGCAGTAGGCAGCAAAGATACCCACTTAGATGCCAAAGAATTAAATAAAAAGCAAACTCCGGAATTGATCTCTGCTCAACCTACGCATCACCCACCGCAGTCACCAGCACAGATTCAGATGCAGCTGCAGCACGAATTGCAACAGCAGGCGGCCTTCTTTCAGCCTCAGTTTCTCAACCCCGCCTTTTTGCCCCATTTTCCTATGACCCCAGAAGCTCTGCTACAGTTTCAGCAGCCTCAGTTTCTCTTTCCCTTCTACATACCTGGGACGGAGTTCAGCTTGGGGCCGGATCTGGGCTTGCCAGTAGGCTCTGCCGCCTTTGGCATGCCGGGCATGACGGGAATGGCCGGGTCCCTGCTTGAAGATCTGAAGCAGCAGATTCAAAGCCAACATCACGTTGGCCAAACTCAACTCCAGATTCTCCAGCAGCAAGCACAACAGTATCAGGCCACACAGCCCCATGTGCCCTCTCAAAAGCCGCAGCCACAGCCGCAACAGCAACAACAACCGCAGCAGCAGCAGGCCAGCAAGTTATTGAAACAAGAGCAAACCACCGTGGCCAGTGCCGACTGCCCCATCGTGAAGGACGTACCCTCTTACAAGGAGGCAGAAGAGATGGCCGAGAAGCAAGACAAGCCAAAGCAAGAATGTGTAAGTGAAGGCGAAGGGCTCAAGGAAAGCAAAGACCTTGGAAAGAAGCCGAAGTCCTCGGAACCATCCATCCCGCCACCCCGCATCGCTTCAGGGGCCCGAGGAAACGCAGCCAAAGCCTTACTGGAAAACTTTGGTTTTGAACTGGTCATTCAGTACAACGAGAACAGGCAGAAGGTACAGAAGAAGGGCAAGAGTGGGGAAGGCGAAAGCACGGAGAAGCTGGAATGCGGGACGTGTGGGAAATTGTTCTCCAACGTTCTCATTCTAAAGAGTCACCAGGAGCACGTACATGGCCAGTTTTTTCCGTACGGAGTGCTAGAAAAATTTGCCCGTCAGTACAGGGAGGCCTATGACAAGCTTTATCCCATTTCTCCATCTTCTCCGGAAACGCCGCCTCCCCCACCTCCACCACCTCCCTTGCCTCCAGCTCCTCCGCAGCCTCCTTCTCTGGGGCCGGTCAAACTGCCCAGCGCGGTCTCCACCCCGCTCCAGGCCCCAGCGCCCCACTCCCCCGCCGCCCCCACCCCCACCCCGCCCCCTCCTCCGCCTCCTCCGCCCCACCCCTTCTGACCCCGCAGGTCCAGCTGCCAGTATCCCTGGATCTTCCCCTCTTTCCGTCCATCATGATGCAGTCGGTGCAACATCCCGCCCTCCCGCCCCAGCTCGCCCTGCAGCTGCCTCCAGTGGACACACTCTCGGCGGACCTCACCCAGCTCTGCCAGCAGCAGCTTGGCTTGGATCCCAACTTCCTGAGGCATTCGCAGTTCAAACGCCCGAGGACGAGAATTACGGACGACCAGCTGAAAATCCTGAGGGCTTACTTTGACATCAACAATTCTCCGAGTGAAGAACAGATCCAGGAAATGGCGGAGAAGTCTGGCCTCTCCCAGAAGGTTATCAAGCACTGGTTTCGAAACACGCTTTTTAAGGAGCGGCAGAGAAATAAGGATTCGCCCTACAACTTCAGTAACCCTCCCATAACTGTTTTGGAAGATATCAGAATGGACCCCCAGCCCTCCTCCCTAGAACATTACAAATCAGACACATCCTTCAGTAAAAGGTCTTCCAGGACCAGATTTACTGACTACCAGCTTCGGGTTCTTCAAGACTTTTTTGACACCAACGCTTACCCAAAAGATGATGAAATTGAACAACTTTCCACCGTTCTCAATCTCCCCACCCGGGTTATCGTTGTCTGGTTCCAGAATGCTCGGCAGAAGGCGCGGAAGAGTTATGAGAATCAAACAGAGACAAAAGACAATGAAAAAAGAGAACTCACAAATGAGCGGTATATCCGAACGAGCAACATGCAATACCAGTGTAAAAAGTGCAGCGTGGTTTTCCCCAGGATCTTCGATTTGATCACGCATCAGAAAAAGCAGTGTTACAAGGATGAAGACGATGACGCCCAAGATGAGAGCCAAACTGAAGACTCCATGGACGCCACGGATCAGGTGGTGTATAAGCATTGCACAGTGCCTGGCCAGACCGAAGCAGCCAAAACCGCTCCTGCCCCTGCGGGGGGCTCTGCTTCTGGGACCAGCACCCCCCTGATCCCGTCACCCAAACCAGAACCAGAAAAGACATCTCCAAAGCCTGAATATCCCACAGAAAAGCCAAAGCCAGGTGACCCCTCGCCCCACACTCAAGGCACCAAACCAGCCCTGCCATCAGCGTCTTCTTCCTCGGACCCACCACCGCCACCGCCGGCCTCAGCCGCTCAGCCCCAGCCACCCAAACCGCCCCAACTCCTGGGACGACCTCCCTCGGCTTCTCAGACCCCCGTCCCTTCCAGTCCACTGCAGATTTCCATGACTTCTCTCCAGAACAGTCTACCTCCACAGTTACTTCAGTACCAATGTGATCAGTGTACAGTTGCCTTCCCTACCTTGGAACTCTGGCAGGAGCATCAGCACATGCACTTCCTGGCTGCTCAGAACCAATTCCTTCACTCCCCGTTCTTGGAACGGCCCATGGACATGCCCTACATGATATTCGACCCTAACAATTCCCTAATGACTGGACAGCTGCTCGGTGGTCCTCTCACACAGATGCCCCCACAGACAGCTTCCTCCCACCCCGCAGCCCCGGCCACCGTGGCTGCTTCGCTTAAGAGGAAACTGGATGAGAAGGAAGAGAACAACTGCAGTGAGAAGGAAGGCGGGAACAGTGGGGAGGACCAACACCGTGATAAGCGCTTGAGGACCACCATCACTCCGGAACAACTGGAAATTCTCTATGAAAAATACCTACTGGATTCCAACCCCACCCGGAAAATGCTCGATCACATTGCACGGGAAGTGGGGCTGAAGAAAAGGGTCGTGCAGGTCTGGTTCCAGAATACAAGAGCACGAGAAAGAAAAGGCCAGTTCCGGGCAGTGGGTCCAGCGCAATCGCATAAACGCTGTCCTTTCTGCCGAGCCCTGTTCAAGGCCAAGTCAGCCTTAGAAAGCCACATTCGCTCCCGGCACTGGAATGAAGGCAAGCAGGCAGGTTACAGCTTGCCACCAAGCCCTTTAATATCCGCCGAAGATGGTGGAGATAGCCCGCAGAAATACATTTATTTTGATTATCCATCTTTGCCATTAACGAAAATCGATCTCTCAAGTGAGAATGAGTTGGCTTCTACAGTGTCAACACCTGTTAGTAAGACGGCAGAACTGTCACCGAAGAATCTCTTAAGCCCTTCTTCTTTCAAAGCGGAATGTTCTGAGGATGTAGAGAATTTAAACGCCCCTCCTGCTGAGGCTGGGTATGATCAAAATAAAACTGATTTTGATGAGACTTCATCCATTAATACAGCGATCAGTGATGCCACCACTGGAGACGAGGGAAACGCAGAAATGGAGAGCACCACGGGGAGTTCCGGAGAGGTGAAGCCAGCTTTGTCTCCTAAAGAGGGGAAAACTCTCGACACTTTGCCAAAAACAGCGACCACCCCCACCACAGAGGTCTGTGATGAGAAGTTTCTCTTCTCTCTCACGAGTCCCTCGATACCTTTCAGTGATAAAGATGGTGACCATGACCAAAGCTTTTATATCACGGATGACCCCGATGACAATGCCGACCGCAGTGAAACGTCTAGCATAGCTGACCCCAGTTCACCAAATCCATTCGGCTCCAGCAATCCTTTCAAATCCAAAAGTAACGACCGACCAGGTCACAAGCGTTTCAGAACCCAGATGAGCAATCTCCAACTCAAGGTTCTCAAGGCTTGCTTCAGTGACTACCGAACTCCAACCATGCAAGAATGTGAGATGCTAGGGAATGAGATCGGTCTGCCCAAACGTGTGGTCCAGGTGTGGTTCCAGAATGCAAGGGCAAAGGAAAAGAAATTTAAAATTAACATAGGGAAGCCTTTCATGATCAATCAAAGTGGAACAGAAGGCGCCAAACCAGAGTGTACCCTCTGTGGGGTGAAGTACTCTGCCCGCTTATCCATCAGAGATCATATTTTCTCCAAACAGCACATTTCCAAAGTGAGGGAGACCGTTGGGAGCCAGCTTGATCGGGAGAAAGATTACTTGGCTCCCACGACCGTTAGACAGCTGATGGCTCAGCAAGAACTTGACCGTATAAAGAAAGCTTCAGACGTGCTGGGATTAGCAGTACAGCAGCCAAGCATGATGGACAGCAGCCCCCTCCACGGCATCAGTCTGCCCGCAGCCTACCCAGGACTCCCGGGCCTCCCCCCGGTCCTTCTCCCTGGAATGAACGGTCCATCCTCCTTGCCCGGATTTCCACAAAATTCAAACAGTAAGTCATGTCAAGG
>NW_011494390.1:380238-388901 GCF_000754665.1 Bison bison bison | reverse complement strand
GGTCAGTCTAATGAATTAAGTGATATTAGGCAGCCAATGAAATGTAACCAAGAATAGGGGTATATCGAATCTCTTAATTTCAGTAAGTGAAACTATTAAGTTATTTGGAATATATAGTTCAGTGGCTGTAGTTAATAACCAGGCAGTAAACCACCCCAAACATGTGCAGAAAAAGGTAGATTAGCGTCTCATAAATATATTATTTATATCATTATATCTCAGAAACATTCCTTTTTTATACTTATTTCAAAATTAATTTCAAATGGCATTTCAGCACAGACATGTGACATGAAATTTGTTATACATATTAAGAAAGTAAAGTATTAAAGCATTCATTGGCATCTGAATTTATGCTTTTCTGAGGAATACTGATTTTTTTTTTTTTTTTTTGCTTTTGTACTGTTTTGGGTTTTTTTCCCCTTAAATGCCAGGAAGTTCAAAAGCAAAGGGCCTTCTAGCCACAGGAACGCCCCTGTATTATACCTAGCAGGTAATAAAACAGATATGGAAAGTTTAATTACTAAGAATTCACTTCTATGATAATTTGTACAATTTTGCTTTTAGTAGCATTCATTTTGTTTCTTATTGTTTAAGTATATTCACAACCTTAAAAATACATTAATAGTACTCTATATCTTTCTACCACCACCAGTTGCCTAGATTTATAATCAAGACAGAACAAAATGACAACTGTTTGAGGCACTCCTAGATGATGGATCCAATTTTGTGCTTATAAAGAGAAATGCAGTTTGTACAGTTTAGATTTTGTGAATAAGTACAGGTATCTAGTTATTGAAAAAAACTGAATGTTGTGTTATAGGCATTCGTGTAGCCACACATATAACAAAAGTGGTACCTGACACAAACTAAGAAGAAAAGATTCTAGTTTCTTTTTAAACTAAGTTTTATTTTCCAAATTAACAGTGTATTTTTTTAAATTTTGACAAGGAAATTATGACATTCCAAAGAGACATCTAGAATGAACTAATACATCTGGGAAGTTTCCAAAACATGATAGGAAGGCTCTTTTTTTTTTTTTTTTTCATTTTCCAAATTAGACTTTTTACATAAATTTCAAACCTTTCAATTTCATCCTTCTCTGATGGCAATTTTCATTTTCATGTGATTTTGGCAAATATTCCCATTTTTAGTTTGGGAGACATAAAAACAATGGGGTCAGGTGACCTCTTGGCCACTACTAACTCAGCTGGCTCCTCGTCCAGAAAGACTTGTTGGCTTTAGAAAGAAGCAGAGTGAATCTCCAAATACAAAGAGTTTTCTACCCAGAAAATTTATTCAATGTCATTTTCTTTAACTATAGCACCAGCTACCTTCCACTGTCCACCTATGTGTAGGGAACATACTTGGGCTTAATTATCTGAACATTCTTAGAGCCTTAAATATTAGAGCTACAATTATGTGTTTTGTCTGTACCTTTCAATTAAGTCAAATATAGTTAAAGAATAATGCAATGGCTAATTGTTTTGCATCTGAATGTATTAGTCTTCTAGTCTCACTTTATATATCACTGTGATTATTAACTAATATGTAGAAAAATGTCTTATGTGGAAAAACTACTATGATCAGTTATGTAAAATAGAGCTTTTCCACATAATGTCTAATGTGGAAAAACTCCATGAACACATATAAATTTGAAAATTATGTAAAATAGAATAAAATTTGGTATTTACAATGGGCTCAGAACAGTTCAAGTATGTGTGCCTTTAATCTGCAAGTCAGCTTTGATGGATGATCCTGTGTAGTCACCCTCCTAAGTGGTGATCAGGACATCTTGTTTTTCTCTCCACCGGATCAGGAAGTCTTTGCTTAGACAATGAGTCCTTTACTGACTGCCTTTCCCCTTTGTCACTCTGACACTAGTACCCAGAGGGCCTGTACAAGAGAAAGCCAGGAGGGAGAGGAGAGAATATGTTTATGAAATACTTAAAAAAAAACCTAACCTTTCTCCTCATTCTACCACCATAAATATAATTTACACCCTCCTCCTGAAATACGGATTGGCAAAACTATCAGAGTTGTGAAAAGATGTTAGAGGCAGGCCCTTCTTGATGAGCACTGTTTTTTTTTTTTCTCTCTCTTTTTTTTAAAATTATGAAAATATAACACATTTACAAGAGACTTGGAAAATACAGAATAAAGTTATATATAGTTCCACTATACATTACAATTATTTCAAGTTGATAAATTAAGATTTTTAGTTGATGTTTCAATATCAAACTCTCAAAAGTTAATAGACTGAATATACAGAAAAGTAGGAGGATATAGTAGATGTGAAAAGCACCATGAACAGTTCAACATACTTAAGATTTATACAATTTTCACACAACAGTAGGATACAAATTCTATTCAAGTTCCCATAGACTATAAACTCGGAGAAAGCAACGGCAACTCACTCCAGTATTCTTGCCTGGACAATCCCATGAATGGAGGAGCCTGGTAGGCTGCAGTCCATGGGATCGCTAAGAGTCTGACACGACTAAGCATCTTCATTTTCACTTTTCACTTTCATGCATTGGAGAAGGAAATGGCAACCCACTCCAGTGTTCTTGCCTGGAGAATCCCAGGGACAGGGGAGCCTGGTGGGCTGCCATCTATGGGGTCACACAGAGTCAGACACAACTGAAGCGACTTAGCAACAGCAGCAGCAGACTATAAACTAGGACACACTGGAACATATCCAGGGATATAAAACAAGTAACAAAAATTTCATGGTCTAAAGGTATTAAAATATACAGAGTCTGTTCTCTTATCACTGTGGAATTATGTTAGAAGTCAATATAAAAAGATTTGAAAACAACCCACATATTTTCAACTACAATTTACCAAGGGAAATCTTTGACTTAGCCATTGAAAGTCTCAATAAAGTTACAAGACTCAAAAAACACAGAGGGTGATTGCAGAGAAGAAAGCATTGAAATGAGAAATTAATATCAAAGTGGGAAATTAATATCAAAGGTACATTAAAAATGCCATGAACTTGGAAATTAAATATCAACTTTTAAATGATGGGTGTATCTAAGTAGCCATAACAAGGAAAAATTAGAAAATACAATAAAAATGAAAAGAGAATTTATCAGAATTTGTTAAATGCAGCTGAAGTTTTTAAATGCATCAGGTACCAAAGGCACCATGTATCTGCTGTATGATTAAATAGTGGACCAAAACAGACGAGAGTGTTATATGGAGAAAAGGTTCATGAACATACCTACTGGAATGTGCAATTTCTCTTGAATTAGTTGTTTGTTTTTTATGGAATTTAAACATTAGCCCAGCACTGTTACCAGCAGGATCCCATCTGAGAGCCTGAATTCCCACACTTCCAGCTCACACCTTTTTTAGGTTAATTGATCTGTGGTGGGTAATGCTGAATATTTTAATTATCTCATGGAGTAGAGCTGTGGCTCTCCATCTTGCTATCAGCATCTTTCTACTGGATTACGTTTCATCAAACAAGTATCTCCTATGCTCTGTGGAAGAAATAGGTATACCAGCTAGGTGAAATAAAAGAAGAAAATTACTTCATAAGTAGAATATTCCTGTATCTCTCACATGCTTTGGGCTCTTCTAACAGTTTATTATCTATATGAATAAATTTTGATAATATGATGTGTTCACCTTGGGCCCATTTTAAAATTTTGTTCCTAAGAAAATCACTAAAAAGTGCTCCATTGAATGAGATCAGCCATAAAATAAGTAAAAAGTCTGATTCCAAAGGCTGCACCCTCAAACTGACTTAATTGAAATGTACATATTCAGTTTTAGCATTTATCAACCTCCAAATTCGCAGTCAGGTTGATGGAAACAAATAGCCCCAGGTCATTCACCTTAAAACCTAAATAAAGAAACAATCGGCCAACCAGAGGTGTAGAATTGGTATAGAATTTAAAGGCTCAAGAGACAGTTTTCTATGACAGTTAACCTGGAGTATCCTCTAATGCACATTAATGAAGTCTCCTTTATGTACAGTTGGGAAGGTCCCCTGGAGGAGGAAATGGCAACCCACTCCAGTATTTTTCCCTAGAGAATCCCATGGACAGAGGAGCCTGGTGGGCTACAGTCCACGGGGTCGCAAAAAGTTGGACACAACTGAGCGACTAATACTTAACCTCCAAATTTCCTGGTTTTAAAAACCCATTTTGTTCTTTTTTGGATGGAATTCTTATTGTTTTAGCAGCATTAATTCTCATAAAATTTTTTCATCTTAATTTCCAAATTGTTTGGTCTTTCAAGATCACAAGGAAGACCCTTTGAAGAGTAATATCCATCATGTGAGCCTGCTTCCTGAGCAATGACTGAGGCCTGTGTTCAATATTAGGCTTCCCAGGTGGCTCAGTGGTAAAGAATCCGCCTGCCAAGCAGGAGACATGGGTTTCATCCCTGTGTTGGGAAGATGCACTGGAGGAGGAAATGGCAACCCACTCCAGTATTCTTGCCTGAGAAATCTCATGGACAGAGGGGTCCAGCAGGCTACAGTCCACAAGGTTGCAGAACAGTTAGACACGACTTAGTGACTAAACAAAAACATGTTTAGAATCACTACTTACTATTACTTTTTTTTTTAACAAAATGAATTATTTTCTGCTAAAAAATTTTTCCACATTTGTCTCTTTCTATCATGATCATATGCAAAAAGGGGAAATGGTAATAGAAAATCATATGCCTGTACACCTGGAAAAAATTAGAAAACTTTCACATTTTATCCTTTAGAAGGTTAGCTTCTTTTGGATTTTTCCTCAAGAAGAATAGGAAAATAACTTGATTTTCTATTTTTAACGTATTTACTTTATTGTTTTAAGCAGTGTCTGATTCTTTTTATGTGTCTGATTTTTATATGTTCCATTAGTCTCTGGAAATACTGCCTAACCCAGTTCCCTTAAATGGAACTTTAGAACATGCCTTTTGCATTTTTCTCATACCTCAGTGTAATATACTAGCATTTTTGGGGTAAATCTAGATAAGAGTAAGTCTTTAATAATTTTAGCACAATTGTCTTTGGCCCATGTACATCATTAGTGTTATTTTTCACCTCAAGAATAAAGTTTTCCTCTGCAAAACCTAGATCAAAGCAACTTGGGGAAAAGGCACTAAATCTGTGCTATGTTCATGGGGAGACAGGCATTTTCTTCCAAAAAGCATTACTTTGGGGGCATAGACAGCAGTTTCAGACTTTACTGAAGGATCAGATGGTAAAGAATCCACCTGCAGTGCAGGAGACCTGGGTTTGATCCCTGGGTCTGGAAGATGTCCAGAGAAGGAAATGAGTACCCACTCCAGTATTCTTGCCTGGAAAATCACATGGACAGAGGAGCCTGGCCAGTTACAGTCCTTGGGGTCACAAAGAGTCAGATACGACTGAGCAACCAACACCTCTAGCAGTTTTGGGAAAACAAAACTAAACCAAATCACGGTAATATGAGATCATCTGTAGGAAAACTTTCATCTCTCAGAGAATTGGACCAGGACTTAGGAAACAGGAAAGAATGTACGTTGTGTAGCTGCTGTTGTCAGTTGCTAAGTTGTGTGCGACCCCATGGACTGTAGTCCACCAGGCTTTTCTGTCCATGGGATTTACCAGGCAAGAATACTGGAGTGGGTTGCCTTGTCCTTCACCAGGGAATTCTTCCCAACTCAGGGATGGAACCTGCATCTCCTGCATTAGCAGGAGGATTCCTTCCCACTAAGCCACCAGGGAAGCCCCATCTTTTGTAATTACCACCACTTATTCTGCATCGTGGTTAGTGTTCAGTTTTTCTCTTCTAAATCTGGTTTTCATACATCAGTTGACTACTGAATTTTTGATTGTGAACTTCTACAAGTGTATGTCTTTTAGTAGACCTAATGTACATTATTCGTTATCCTTAGTCCGTATCTCGTTTACTAAAAATTTTACTTAGCTAATTGTTTAACTCAGCTTACTCCTCAAGATGTTGAATTTCTAAAAATCCCTGATAGTCTTTGACTATAGTAGTTAAGATTCCTACTGCAGTCTTCTAAAAATTTTCATTACTTTGTTATATGACCTCTAGACAAGAATTTGTAGACCCCATCTGATAGGAAAGCCTGAGTCAACAAATATCGGTCTACTTGCTTCTAACTACCACTGCGATTTTTTAAAGTCTTAGTTCCTTAAAATTTCTCTTGTCTTAAATTCTCATGTCAGAGAGATAGGTAAGCCAGCAGTTTCCTTAGATTTAGGAGGGAAAGCGCTTAGGCAGTAGGGGGATAATTATTGAGTATGAAGCCTAGATGTTCTTGACCCAAAACTAAGATCGGCATTATGAGTAGGCAAAAGAGGCAGGCCACCAACCTAATATCATTCTAACAGTACAAGGAAGGATCTTCTGTCCTCCTTAAAGCTTCTTCCACTCAAATCATTCATGCCTGAAACTCTATGAATCAGGGATTAATTCTTCGGAATTAATTTTTTAGCAGAAAATAATTCATTTTGTTAAAAAAAAAAGTAATAGTAAGTAGTGATTCTAAACATGTTTTTGTTTAGTCACTAAGTCGTGTCTAACTGTTCTGCAACCTTGTGGACGGTAGCCTGCTAGACCCCTCTGTCCATGAGATTTCTCAGGCAAGAATACTGGAGTGGGTTGCCATTTCCTCCTCCAGTGCATCTTCCCAACACAGGGATGAAACCCATGTCTCCTGCTTGGCAGGCGGATTCCTTACCACTGAGCCACCTGGGAAGCCTCATATTGAACACAGGCCTCAGTCATTGTTCAGGAAGCAGTGTTCTTGCCTGGAGAATCCCAGGGACGGCGGAGCCTGGTGGGCTGCCATCAATGGGGTCGCACAGAGTCAGACACAAGTGAAGCAACTTAGCAGCAGTAGCAGCAGCCACTTACCATTGAGGATATTGAAAGACTATTCCCTAACATGATGGAAATACCTCAGATACTGTTAATAATACAACTACAGAAATGATTTCAAAGCAGGTCAGAGAAAAATTGGGTGTGGTGAGGTTGAAAAGAAGAGCAGCCAGTAATAAGCTAGGCTAATTGACAGTAATGTGATCATGAGTGGGGTCAAGTTGAGAGTGATGTTGAGGACTTGAGAGTATCTTGAATGCTAAGCCTTAGACAAGGTTTCTCAGCTGGGTAAAGGCCAATTAAAAAACAAAAGTTCTTTTTCTAGCTAAAGTAAAACCAATACAATATTGTAAAGTAAAAAAAATAATAATAAATAAATGATAAAAAAATAAATAAAAGTAAAAATTTCATTTAAAAAAAAGAAATGTGTGTCACTTTTTGTGTCAGGTATTTTTCATTTTTTTAACACCCAAATGTTGCATTTAGCATAGAAGACTAGCCAATATTTAAAAAAGAGTTTTCCCCACAGCTACACACTGAAACTTCATTCACCTTCTCCTAGTTATTTCTTCCATCTGCCCATCAGACCTCCATCATGGCCCTTGTCTGGATCATTTGGTAGTGAGCCTTCCTTCATTGAAGAACAAACCACAACCCAATTAGGCTTCCAGTCTGTTCCACTTGCAACCAACTATATTTGCCTCTAAAAAAACAGACTCAAGAAAGGCACAGACTTTACAGTTTCCATTTCTACCTTGAGCTGCCTTTTAGTTTTTCACCCAACTATCCAGAGCCTAAAAATGGCTTTGTGATAAACCAGCCACTACATTAGACTGCATGCTTGAAATTCAGCAAAGATCTCCTCCATTTCAAGTCACACTCTACCCCACATGTGTCTGCCTGCTGAGCATTTAGTTCTCCTTCTCTAATGATATGAGGATCATTTATGCCTGCTACAAGTAAACCTGGAAGAAGCATGTTGGGCCGTTGGGGAGTGGGGGTGGGGTGGGTGAAGGGGTAGTGATAAAGTTGTCTGTTAACACATGCAATTCCTATCAAGTAGTGTTGGCCAAAGTGTCAGAATAGGGAGTAATGAGTAGCTTACCCTGTACCCTTAACAATGAAATCAGGCCTAACCACTCTCAGTCCTAGTGAAGAAGAGGTATCTTCAGGAGGCCTTAACTGCTGCCTTCTTTATCCGATGCAAAGGTATTTTTCTATCAGAAGTTAGGCAGAAAAAACAAAATGAAATTCATTTTTTATTGATACCTGATTATTTTTAGTGAATGTGGTAATTGTCAGACTGCTCCCATGAAGGACAAGTGGGTCTACCTTCCCAGAGGTATAGTAAAAATTGGTTAAAATGAAGGAGGGGTCTTGCAAAGTGTATCAGTTAGAAGGACCCACCGGTTCACCAGGTTGTCCTTTTTTTTATTCGTACCCCACTGTCAAGCATTTTGTTTTCTGAGTAAAATCTTGCTCAGCTATGTAGAGGGCTTCCCCGGTGGCTCAGACAGTGGTAAAGAATGTGCCTGCAGTGCGGGAGCCCTGGGTTCCATGCCTGGATTGGGAAGATTCCCCTGGAGAAGGGAACGGCTACCCACTCCAGTATTCTTGCCTGGAGAATTCCGTGGACAGCCATGCTACAGTCCATGGGGTTGCGAAGAGTTGGACATGACCGAGTGACTAACACACACAAGTGTGTAGATTCCATTTCTGAGAGTTAACTGTGGGGTTTTGAAACTAAATAGGAAAAAGGAGAGGAACACAGAAAAGCCCGGTGCCCTTGACGATTCCTGGTGCGTGTTAATAATGTTTTCGAGGGCT
>NW_011494390.1:332738-375238 GCF_000754665.1 Bison bison bison | reverse complement strand
TGTGTCCATGGTTTGCCTTCCTCCGTCTGTGCCTCTTTTCTTATTCTCACCAAGTTAACTCTAGTTGGAAAAGGCCCCCAAAGAAATAAATTCTGTCTTCCAGGGTCCAAATAAAACTAAAATATGAAATGTGAATGTGGTTGATTTGGGGATGTAGTAGACATTCCTTCCTTTGACACACTCTTTCGGCATTATTTAAGCTGCTTTCAAGTCGACCCCCGGAAGTGAATAAAAGCTACTTCAGCTGTGTTAGTTGAAGGTCACAACTCTTTTCATTTTGGCAGCAATGACAGAAAACCATTAGGATAAGGCTAGATTATAGCTTCTGTGCTGAAATCAAATATTCAAAAGGCAAAACACTTAGCACACTACCCTTGTGCCTCTGAGACCACGTTTTTAAGTTTGAGGCCAAGTTCGGGTCCCTGTTAAAATGAACTTTCTGATCTTGGTTCCTTCCCCAGTGATTATTTGTCCACATTAAAAACTAAATGTTAAATCTGACTTCAGAAAAAAAATTGAAAAGGTCAAGAGTGACATATTAAAAGATACATTTCCTTCTGTAGAAAAGTACTTCTGAACAGTATTTACTGTAGGACCAGAAAGGCCTTGTTCGAATGCTATGAAAGGGAGAATATAAAGACCCACACATTGTGGCATAAGAGGTGAAAAGTGTTATTTCTCTATACTGTGCTGGGCTTAGTCACTCAGCCGTGTCCTATTCTCTGTGACCCCATGGACTGTAGCCTACCAGGCACCTCTGTCCATGGGGATTCTCCAGGCAAGAATACTAGAGTGGGTTGCCATGCCCTCCTCCAGGGAATCTTCCCAACCCAGGGATTTAACCCAGGTCTCCCACACTGCAGGCAGATTCTTTACTGTCTGAGCCAAGGAAGCCCATTATTTCTCTAGTGAACCAAATTCAAGTATTTTAACAGGTCAAACATAGCAGTGAACTTGGTAAGTGTAGCCAGACTACGTGTCAAAAAAATAATCCTATAATCCCACACTGTCATTATTTTTCTTGTTTTCAAGAGTGAAACAAGCTGAATGCCACCTGGACCTGGAATAGAACCCTAGCACTCTGCACTCTCTGTGCCTGGATGGAGCCTAGAGCTGTGGGCTCACACTGGCTCACTTTCTTGCAAACACATCTTTATCATTTCACCTTTTGTTGAACACCAAAATAGACCAGGAATGGTCCCTGAACATAGTAGTATGTCACAGAGTAGATACGCCAACTGAAGGAAAAGGTAACCCTGTGTGCAAATAGCTTTCTCAGAGTTACACGCAGCAAGCTTGGGAGACCCTACTCTGTGCAAACACTATACGTTTTGCGTGTCACTTTATTTTGTCATCACAGAAACCTTGAAATGTAGTGACATGAAGGTTGCCCCTCTGGCAAAGGGGAAATGAAAGCTCAATGCTCTGCAAAAGATGTAATAGATCTAGGATTTCATACCAGGTTTATCCACTCAGGTTTATCTAAATCCAGAGTCCTGCCCCTCGCTGTCTTCTTTCATTAAAGTGCTACTTTGTCTATAATATATGAATGCCATGAACATGGCAGTATATTCCAGGCTCCATATACATGTGTGTATTAAATCGCTTCCGTCATGTCCAACTCTTTGCAGCCTCATGGACTGTAGCCCACCAGGCTCCTCAGTCCATGGGATTCTCCAGGCAAGAATACCGGAGTGGGTCGCCACGCCTCCTCCAGGGGATCTATCCAACCCTGGGATCAAACCCCCGTCTCTTATGGCACCTGCATTGGCAGGTGGGTTCTTTACCACTGGCGCCACCTGGGGATTATATATAATTTCAAATGTGCCAGGCTGTCTCAATTCTGCCAACTCTCCATTGTACAGCTGCTCAAGATTGTTCGTGGTCACACCTCCAGACACACTGTCCAGTTTTCTTTCTTCCCTGACCCTTACATACTCTGCATTCCTATAAAAACTAAAGTTACATTTCCGTAACCTGAACATGCTTCACTTTCCTCCTCCTGACCTTGACTGGAGACGGTGCTACGAGTCCAGCCTACAACTCAGATGTACAGAAAATGGAACTGTAGTTTCCTTTGATCCATTTCTGTTTGGTTTCCTCTTTCTACTGGAATTGAGGAAAGTGAGTAGAAGTCAAGCAGGAAGGGCTGCATACTTTTCAGGGCCTTGTGCAAAATCAAAATGGGATCCGCTTGTTCAAAAAACAAGGATTTCAGTATGATGACATCAGCGTATTAAGCTAAATGATGACCCCTTCTAAGTGTGGAGCTCTGTGTGACACACACGGTCACACTCCCGTGAAGCGGGTGCTTCTGTCAATGTTGGATTCATTTCATCTCTGTGCCTGCCTGCTAAGTCACTTCAGTTGTGCCCGACTCTGTGACCCCAAGGAGTGTAGCCTACCAAGCCCTTCTGTCCATGGGGATTCTCCAGGCAAGAATACTGGAGTGGGTTACCACGACCTCCTCCAGGGGATCTTCCCGACCCAGGGATCCAACCCGTGTCTTTTATATCTCCTGCATTGGCAGATGGGTTATTTACCACTAGTGCCACCTGGGAAGCCCATTATCTCTGTGCTGCTGCTAAGTCACTTCAGTCATGTCTGACTCTGTGCGACCCCATAGACAGACCCCATAGACCCCATTCTCCAGGCAAGAACGCTGGAGTGGGTTGCCATTTCCTTCTCCAATGCATGAAAGTGAATTCGCTCAGTCATGTCCAACGCTTAGCGACCCCATGGACTGCAACCTACCAGGCTCCTCTGTCCATGGGATTTTCCAGGCAAGAGTACTGGAGTGGGGTGCCGTTTTATGTCTAAATTTGGAGTGGGGGAGGTATCTAATACTTGGTGTCCACTGTCTATGCCACTGTCTGCTTCAAAAGTCCATCTTTCTGGCCTTCATCATTGGTCCAAGCAAACTGCTTCATTCTCAAACTGAATCCTAAAAAAAAAATTGAATAGTAACTTTTAATATAATTACCTAGCTGTGCATTGGGTATATTAAAAAGACTACAACATATTGTAAATCCAAGGAAGTCTAAGTTGTTTGCCTCACTCACATCCCTTCTACCCTCTGTCACTGCTATTCCAGCTCACCAAAGAAGAGATTTCGCTCTCTCTTGGACTTAAACACATCCCTCGAACCAAACCCTCGACCCTTTCCAAGGGTATCAGCCCCACTCAGGACCTGGCTTGGGGTGGAGGAGGGACACAGGATCACACAACAGCTGAGCATTCCTTTTCTCTCCACATCTCCTCACTCCTTGTCATTTTTGCCCGTCTACCATATTTATATCTCACTCAGCTTTTTCTAGGCCCCAGTCTTTATTTCCCTCCAAGATTTAAGCTATCAACTAGAAAAGCCGGCAAAGGATTGCCTTCGCTCTTTACATTCTGCTTTTGGCATCCACTGAACTAAAGACGAGCTAACAGTAAAGTTGTTCCAATAGCAGAGAAGTCAGGGTAGGAGGGGAAGCTGAAAGTGAAATACCAGAAAGAGAGAAACTGGGTAGAATATTTGAACAACATTATCCAACTGCACGTCTTCTATCCCCAGGGTTGTCAAGAATATGTGTGCCTGTGAACCACACTCTCCAGAGGAGAGTGAACTTACCACCTGCTAAGGATACCTATCCCAGTTTTAGAAACAACTTCTACTTCCTGAAAGTGTTTATAAAAATTATACAATCATACACACACAGAGGCAGGAAGATATCAGAGCTCTTAACCACTATTCCCTCCCACTTCTGGGAAACGCATTTTATCCTAATGTGCTGCCCACCTATAGGTACTGGTGTAGTGAGTGATGGTATGGAACAAAACTTATCAATTCTACAAAATGGTGAGAAATCTTCCAAACTTGAGTCCCGCATCCTGTTGTCATCACCACCCTTATCTCCTCGTTGATTTTCCCCTAAATGACTCTCCTTACCCCAAACAAACACACAGATAAAGGTTTCTTTCTTCCTCTGTCTCTGTGTTTCTCTCTCTCTTTCATCTTAAAAAAAAAAAAAATTATTTATTTTTGCTGCACCGGGTCTTAGTTGCGGTTCGCAGGATCTTTGATCTTCTTCAGGCATGCATTATCTTTTAGTTGCAGTGGGATCTTGACTTGCAGCATTCGAACTCTTAGTTGCAGTATATGGTGTCTAGTTCCCTGACCAGGAATTGAACCCAGGTCCCCTGCTTCCTTTGTGGCTCAGCTGGTAAATTACAGCTGTGTGTAATGTGGGAGACCTGGGTTTGATCCCTAGGTTGGGAAGATCCCCTGGAGAAGGGAAAGGCTACCCACTCCAGTATTCTGGCCTGGAAAATTCCACGGACTGTATAGTCCACGGGGTCACAAAGAGTCAGACACGACTGAGTGACTCATTTTCCCCTGCATTGGGAGCTTAGAGTTTTAGTCACTGGGCCACCAGGGAAGCCCTCTCCCTCATCTTTATTTTTAAGCATGAAATTAACTAATCCTTCAACCTTTAAATAATAGTTTAGTATGTTTTCCTAATGCATTAATATTGTATGCATGCATGCTCAGTCACTTCAGTCGTGTCTGACTCTTTGCAACCCCATAGACTGTAGTCCTTCAGACTCCTCATCCATGGAGTTTTCCAGGTAAGAAAACTGGAGTGAGTTGCCATGCAGGGAATCTTCCCCACCCAGGGACTGATCTTGCGTCTCCTGCACTGCATTTACCCACTGAGCCACCTGGGAAGTCCCTTAATATTGTATACAGTGTATACATTCTAATGCAGAAGGAAATGGCAAGCCACTCCTGTATCCTTGCCTGGGAAATCTCATGGACAGAAGAGCCTGAGCGGGCTTCAGTCGACTGAAGCCCGCTTAGGCTCTTCTGTCCATGGGATTGCAAGAGTCCGACACGACTTAGGGACTAAACCACCACCATATATTTTAATCAATATTAATTATTATAAAGTGAAAGTCACTCAGTCATGTCCGACTCTTTGCAACCCCCATGGACTATACAGTCCATGGAATTCTCCAGGCTAAAATATTGGAGTGGGTAGCCTTTCCCTTTTCCAGGGGATCTTCCCAATCCAGGGATCGAACCCAGGTCTCCTGCATTGCAGGTGGATTCTTTACCAACTGCACTATCAGGGAAGCCCAATTATTATAGAACCAACTAATAATTGTTATCTAGGTAACAGTCCACCACTAGAAGAATAGCTAATAACTATTCTGACACATTGTGTTTATCATCTATTCCTTTTATTCTAAAGACTTGATGTATATTAAATCCATTTTCATGTAACAATTCCTGGGACATATATGAGCTTTCTGTGAACTGACAGGAAGGACAAACATATTCCCGGAGCCTCTGCCCTCAGGCTCTTCAGAAACCTGGTGTTTATAACTTGCCTTCTTCCCAACAGAGAGGAACCAGGTCACACAATTCCCCGTTGTTTCTTTCCAGTATTAACATTTGTGTATAGGCAATGGCACCCCACTCCAGTACTCTCACCTGGAAAGTCCCGTGGGCGGAGGACCCTGGTGGGCTGCAGTCCATGGGGTCGCTAAGAGTCTGACGACTGAGCGACTTCACTTCCACTTTTCACTTTCATGCATTGGAGAAGGAAATGGCAACCCACTCCAGTATTCTTGCCTGGAGAATCCCAGGGATGGGGGAGCCTGGTGGGCTGCCGTCTATGGGGTCACACAGAGTCGGACATGACTGAAGCGACTTAGTAGTAGTAGTAGTAGTAGTATAGAAATTTACTTTCTGTGTAGTCTTTTTTTTATAACAATTTATCCAGTGTATAGCTAAGACATTGGTTAGGCTAAAATATCCATTTAATTATTTTAATATTTAGTTTTCCAAATTGGGGCTGGCTTCAGGGATGGGAAAGGGAACATGGATAGCAAATGTCAGAGAGACACGTGTGGAAATACATTAAAAATGGACTTGTGCTGGGCTGGCCCCCCTCTGAAAATAGGCTCCAGGAGACAAGAACCCCTGGGGAAGGAAAGCTCCCCAGGCCCCAGGAGCAGCCCCCTGATTGAGCAACTTAATGGAGGCTATGTTAATGCATGAAGGGAACAGGGGCTTTACTTTCTAATCTGCACTTTGCACTCAGCTGTAGATGCACTGCAGGCATCTCGTCATGAGGTCAACATGAAAATGAATTGCTCCCTACCACGAGCAAGTTGCTGCTTGATGTGTGCAGAGATGTATGTTGGGGAGGAGCAGAGTTAAAGGCCTCTCTTAAGGGTGGCAGAGGAAATCTGGACTTGTCTTAATAATACCCTGTGGACAGGATTTGTAGGAAACTCCCAGTTTTTAAAAAAGGTCCTCCTGAAAAATGGATACTTAGAAATCTGTTAAGGATAAGATGGTAGAATGTTTCATTTACTAGCTGATTTAAAGCTCTTCACCAGCAGACTTCCCTGGCAGTCCAGGGGCTAAGACTCCAAGCTCCCAATGCAAGGGATATGGGTTTGATTCCTAGTCAAGGAACTAGATCTCATAGGCTGCAACTAAAGATCCCACATGCCCCAACAAGGACCTGGCACAACCACATAAATAAGTGTATTTTTAAAACTTATTCACTGGGACCATAACAATAATAAGAATCTGCCAACTTTCCCATTTAGGAGTTTTTCTTTATTTGATTTTCCTTCTTTTACTTATTCTATCTTAATGCTGCACAGACTATAGGTAGGAGAAATAGGACCGTGCATCTCATTTTCCCAGGACTACCATGGTTTCTGTCTGTCGTTCTGGGCTAATTATTAAAAGCATCTTGGACACTCTTGAGAATTCTAGTTTAGACAGTAAGGAGAATGGCCACTCTGAGGTGACAGGATTAATTAAGCCAAATGCCAGACATCATTTCATCAAAGCTAAAGTGTGCTTAAATACTCAAAAGTCTGCTTAGGTAGCTGTTTGACCTAAAAATTCACCATCTTCATTGCTCGCCTGGTTCTTTTTGTTCCTTTTTTCTGACATCTAATCCCCGCTCTGTTTTCTCAACTGCATTGCTCACCAGACTTTGGTGATCTGTTCTCCCATCCCCCCACTGCAACTACACCTAAGACATCACTACATTTTCATAGACAGACTCGGGGGCCTGACTCCATGCCCTAATTCAAGCAGATTATGAGCATCTGTCCAGCAAAGCTAACTGCTGTAACAACTGCTGTAACTTCAGCAGGTTACACTGAAATAGAAGTGTGTTTCTCACTCAAGCGATGATTCCACATGAGAGTCCTGGGTCCAGTGGTTATTTTGGCAATTTTTTTTCTAAATAATGACTCAAAGTCTCCTTTCCTCTTACGGCTCCACTGCCCTCTAGGGCTGGAGCATCCTATGCTTTCAGCTGCTGTTGTTGTTTTCAGTCACTAGTCATATCCAACTCTTTTGTGACCCCATGGGCTATAGCCCCCCAGGCTCTTCTGTCCATGGGATTTCCCAGACAAGAATACTGGAGTGGTTGCCATTTCCTTCCTCAGGGGATATTCCTGGATCAGGGATTGAACCTATGTCTCCTGCATTATTAGCAGGCAGATTCTTTATCACTGAACCACCAGGGAAGACCCGCTGCTAGGAAAGGACAAACAAGAGAATGTAGAAGAGGCTGACAAGTAGTATGTGGACTTGCACTTACATACTGTCAGCCAAAACTTAGAAAGGTAACATGTCACCAGTCTGGGTTTACACATACAAAGGAAGGGAAGCAGAGTTTGGTTCTAAAGTCTACTAAAGTTTACCCATCTGATTAACAAATACCCATTTCAGTCTTTCTCTCACAGGTTTGCTAAAACATCCCCTCCTGATGGGCAATCACTTAAAGTCACACCCAGTTCTGTCATTCAGCTCAAATTCTAGAGTTTCTGAAGGATAAGCCATCTTCTCTCTGTCAGGTTCAGACGCAGATCCCTGTGATCCAGTGGCACATGGACTAAAATAATACATTTCTACACTCTCACCACAAGACCTGAAGGGGAAGCATGCATAGGATTGCCACAATGACCCACTGGCAAAAAAGAAGAATGGGAAATACGGCAGCTGGTGGTCCATAGCAATTCTGAAAGTCCATTGGATAGACAGTATGAAGATCCTCTACCCTTGTAGCAGGGATAATCTTTCAATAGACTCTCAGTATGTTTTCTGGAAGAAATTCCTCTGTCCATCATTCTCTGCGAGCTCTGACTCTATCCTCAAACCACCTTAGCCTTGAAGCCATCATTTTCTACGACGGCCTCTGAAGAGAATATTGAAATATATGTTTTCTTTGAGAGGTGAGATGCATTCTCAGCCTGTTTCCTTGATAGTTTTCTGATTTATTTTCTTCCGGTCAGTTCATTGTGTCCAATCATACCTGAAGTTCTTTCCTGTATATAACTTTCAAGCATGCCTCAAATCTCTGCTTTCTAATCCATATTTTTTTCTCTCTGCCTCCTCCTTCTCCTCTCTGTCTGCACTTAATGGTGGCTGCTGCTGCTGCTGCTAAGTCACTTCAGTTGTGTCCGACTCTGTGCGACCCCATAGACAGCAGCCCAACAGGCTCCCCCATCCCTGGGATTCTCCAGGCAAGCACACTGGAGTGGGTTGCCATTTCCTTCTCCAGTGCATGAAAGTGAAGTCGCTCAGTCGTGTCCGACTCCCAGCGACCCCATGGACTGCAGCCTACCAGGCTCCTCCGCCCATGGGATTTTCCAGGCAAGAGTACTGGAGTGGGGTGCCTGAGACAATCTGAAAAAAAAAAAATATGTAGAAATTATTTGCCACAAGGATGAGCATTAATAAGACTCTGTCTTTCAAAACCACTATCTTACACATTATTATATGAGGTCTAGAAACAGATTTTCCAGACAAAAAGCCCACATTTCTGATCACTTTCTTCTACTTTTCATTGTTGATCGCAAATTTCTCAGTTTCTTTTTGAACTCAAATCTTCTGATATTTTGCTAAAGGCAACCAAATAAACCAATACATTAGAAAACTGTTTCTTCTCAACCTAATATTCTCCTCATAAGCCTATATTTCAACTAGAATAGATTTGTCAATCTTCCAAATTATTGCAGGCACAGTTTTTCAAATATTTTACCATTGCAACACATGGAATGCCAGCTTCCCAGCTTCTGACATCTCATTCCTCATTGCCCACTGTCTGACCATTGAGACATGGTTGCATATTTTAGATTATTGTTAATGGTAGCACCCAACTTCAAAAATGACCCATTTTCCAATTAGTCAAAAAATGCAATCCTTACCAACAACTGCAAAATTCTGATGGCTGAGCAACATCAGAATTTGCTTTTAATTCACACAACAGCTTCATTGTCAATGATCTTGATCAGGTGATTCTCTCAGGGTCTCTCCTCCAAAGAATGACTTAGGAATCCAGGATATTCCCACCTTGTGGATCTGCTACCCTCTGAGGAGTTAGAATTCTTTGGTCCAGTTTTATAGGTGCCTGTTTTATAAACAAGCCTGATTTGTAGGGGCAAGATCTAGAGTTAGATCACTATCACTTCTATGAACATCTTAATGGCTATGAATTTACATCAGTCACCCCACTTAACTGCAGCAGGAGCTGATAAATATGGCTACAGTTCAGTTCAGTTCAATTCAGTTGCTCAGTTATTTCTGACTCTCTGCAACCCCATGGACTGCAGCAAACCAGGCCTCCCTGTCCATCATCAACTCCTGGAGTTTACTCAAACTCATGTCCATTGAGTTGGTGATCACATCCAACTATCTCATCCTCTATTGTCCCCTTCTCCTCCTACCTTCAGTCTTTCCCAGCATCAGGGTCTTTTCAGATGAGTCAGTTCTTCCCATCAGGTGGCCAAAGTATTGGAGTTTCAGCTTTAGCATCAGTCCTTCCAATGAATATTCAGGACTGATTTTCTTTAGGATGGACTGGCTGGATCTCCTTGCAGTCCAAGGGACTCTCAAGTCTTCTCCAACACCACAGTTCAAAAACATCACTTCTTCATCTCTCAGCTTTCTTTATAGTCCAGCTCTCACATTCATACATGACTACTGGAAAAACCATAGCCTTGACTAGATGGACCTTTGTTGGCAAAGTAATGTCTCTGCTTTTTAATATGCTGTCTAGGTTGGTCATAGCTTTTCTTCCAAAGAGCAAGTGTCTTTTAATTTCATGGCTGCAGTCATCAATGCAGTGATTTTGAAGCCCCCAAAAATAAAGTCTGTCACTGTTTCCACTGTTTCCCCATCTATTTCCCATGAAGTGATGGGACCAGATGCCATGATCTTCGTTTTCTGAATGTTGAGCTTTAAGCCAACTTTTTCACTCTCCTCTTTCACTTTCCTCAAGTAATATGGCTACACTGTATGTGAAAGAGGAAAAAGGAACAGTGTGCCAGCTGTAAGTTTACTGACTTTCACCTCCATGTTGTCATGTTAGGTCTTGCTTTGCAATGTTGGAACAGATTCCTTAAACATTTCTTCTGCACAGTGAGCTCTGTGAGAAGCTTTGTCAATAGGTGTTGCTTCAAAGGGGAAGGGAGCTCCTCTTCCTGGTCTGGTTTAATGAGCTTTGCTTTCCCTTGCCCCGTATGTACAGTCCCTTGGTGCTGTGTTTGGTGACATCCAGCAGCGCTGTGTCTCAGTTGCCCACCTAGACCACACAGTCCCTCAACCACCTTGCTGCTTCAGCATAAGACAGATGACTCATCAGCATCCCACCTCAATGACTGCCGCCCACTCCAGGCCTCACTGGTATCACATCCAACTCTCTCTGAACTCCTGCCCAGGGGACTCAGCTCCTCTGTCTGTTAATTTGCTCAGTCCTGTCTGACTCTTAGCAACCCCATGGACTATATATAGTTCACCAGGCTCCTCTGTCCATGGGATTCTCCAGGCAAGAATATTAGAATGGGTAGCCATTCCTTTCTCCAGGGGATCTTTCCAGCCAAGGGATCAAACCCAGGTCTCCTGCACTGCAGGTGGATTCCTTACCATCTGAGCCACCAGGGAAGCCCCAGGTCCTCTGTACCCTAGAGCATTTTTCCTGTTTGTCTGTGAATGAACCAGCTCTGACCTGGGCCAACTAGTGGATGTCTGTGCCATCCAGTTGACAGCAGCCACACAGGGCTGATGAATTCTGAAGCCCAGGCTTGGAATTCTAAGATGATCCTTCCTTGGACTTTCTCCTTCAGCCCTAGGATGTCCATTACATCTTTATAATGATGTAATCATTACATCTCTCCACACCACTGCAGTCACTTCTCTATCATAATTTACTAATTCTTGACAATAAATGTCCCCTATTCAAATGATTGTATTGCTTTTGCCTTTGGGTTGGATTCAGGCTGTGACAGACACAACATTTGGTGCGTATATAGTAATTTCTGTCCTAATCTGAGTCACACGCATGAGCTCCAGACTGTTTCTATCAGGTCCCATAGTGCAGGGCATATTTCATGGAGAAGAGAACTGAAACCCAGATTTCACTTTCCCTAAATCACCATAAGGGATATGAAATCATATAGGCTATGTGTGAGTGGACTTTTCAGTAGAAAAAAATCGAGTACAACAAGTGTTCCCAAAAGATAATGGTTCTTTACCAAAGGTATATAGAACGATAACATAATTTCTGCAACAACAAAGTATTATATTTAAAGATCAAAAAATACTTTCTTGACCCTACTAGATTTAGCAGACCTAAAATTAAATAAATAAATTGTTATCCATTTCTCACTGTGTATAATTTTTATTGAGATATCATAAAATTGACTGTTTTACAATGTACAATTCAGTGGTTTTAAATTGCTAACATCCATTGGATCATTGAAAAAGCAACAGAATTCTGGAAAAACATTTACTTCTGATTCGTTGACTATGCTGAAGTCTTTGACTGTGTGGATCACAACAAGCCGTGGAAAATTCCTGAAGAGATGGGAATACTGGACCACTTACCTACCTCCTGAGAAATCTGTATGCAGGTCAAGAAGCAACAGTTAGAACCAGACATGGAACAATGGGTTGGTTCAAAACTGGGAAAGGGGTATGTCAAGACTGTATATTGTCACCTTGCTTATTTAACTTATATGCGGAGTACATCATGTGAAATGCCAGGCTGGATGAAGCACAAACTAGAATCAAGATTGCAGGGAGAAATATCAATAATCTCAGGTATGCAGATGACACCACCCTTATGGCAGAAAGTGAAGAGAAACTAAAAAGCCTCTTGATGAAAGTTAAAGAAGAGAGTGAAAAAGTTGGCTTAAAACCCAGCATTCAAAAAATGAAGATCATGGCATCTGGTCCCATCACTTCATGGCAAATATATGAAACACTGAAAACAGGGAAACAATGGAAACAGTGAGAGACTTTATTTTCTTGGGCTTCAAAATCACTGCAGATGGTGACTACAGCCATGAAATTAAAAGATGCTTGCTCTTTGAAAGAAAAGCTACAGCCAATTAAGACAGCATATTAAACAGCAGAGACATTACTTCGCTGACAAAGGTCTGTCTAGTCAAAGCTATGGTTTTTCCAATAGTCATGTACGGATGTGAGAGTTGGACCATAACGAAGGCTGAGTGCCAAAAAATTGATGCTTTTGAACTGTGGTGCCGGAGAAGACTCTTAATAGTCGTTTAGATGGCAAGGAGATCAAATCAGTCAATCCTAAAGGAAATCAGTCCTGAATATTCATTGGAAGGATTGATGCTGAAGCTGAAGCTCCAATACTTTGGCCACTTGAGGCGAAGAATTGACTCATTGGAAAAGACCCTGATTCTGGGAAAGATTGAAGGCGGGAGAAGGGGACAACAGAAGATGAGATGGTTGGATGGCATCACAGACTCCATGGACATGAGTTTGAGCAAGTTCCGGAAGTTCATGATGGACAGGGAAGCCTGGCACGCTATAGTCCATGGGGTCACAAAGAATTGAACATAACTGAGCAACTGAACTAAACTGAACTGATGCTAATATCATCACTACAAATCATTTTTATCACACTATGAAGAAACCTTGTATACTTAATAGTCATTCCATTCTTCCATATACTCCCAAACGCTGGCAACCACTGTCTACTTTCTGTCTTTATGACTTTTCCTATTCTTGAAATTCACATAAATGGAATCATACAATATGTGTTCTTTTGTACCTGGTGTCTTTCAGTTCATCTAATACCTTCAAGATTCACATGTGATGTAGCATGTGGCATGTGATTTTTGATGTTTGATTTTTATAGTCACTGAGAACATATTATGTGCTTCTCTGTCACCAATAAAACCAATGTTAAAAGTACTAGGACAGCCATCTAGTTTTCACTTGTAAAGAAAAAGGAATCATTATGAAGGGGGAAAGTACAAAATCTTATGTTTTCATGAAAATCTAAATGTGAGCAAAAAAGAAAGTGAAAAATACCTCGAGTCCTGCCTTTTAAATTTTCTCTCATGGTGTACTGCTACTAATAATCAACACTTACATAACACTTCAGAATTTCAACACGTTTTTTCTATTGAATGCTAAAGGTAACACCTACTGCAGGAATTATATGCTGTGCTTTAATTCCAGGAGACTGTAGGAATAGTATAAATAGCACTACTATTTTTTTTAGTTGTTATTATCACACATCCTAAATATAAGTTAATAAAACCTCTAGTATTTCTATAAAAATGCTTCTGTGAACAGAGACTGGCAAAAACCCACATAGGAGTTTCCTTTTCATTTTTTTTTTGTTTGTTTTTTTATCCAGAGAAACACCTGAAGTTGAGTTAATCATGAGCAGTCTCTAAAAGAGCAGTATGATCTAATTGGACATAAAGTTTTTCTGTGCTATAAGACGGGAGATGAGATGTGATGTAGAATGCCATCACCACAGTCACTTTTGTATTTAAGTTGGTTTCAACCTTATCTTTGAAGGTACTTTTTAAAAAGCCCTTTCCAAGAAGTAATAAAATTCTAGTCTGTGTTTAGTAAAAGTGAAGTCGCTCAGTCGTGTCCGACTCTTTGCGACCCCATGGACTGTAGCCTACCAGGCTCCTCTGTCCATGGAATTCTCCAGGCAACAGTACTGGAGTGGGTTGCCATTTCCTTCTCCAGAGGATCTTCCCGACCCAGGGATCGAACCTGGGTCCCCTACATTGATCTTTGAAATATTCCTCTGAGATTTGACGTAGGAATATTATTACAGCTGGAGAAAGAGACAATGGTAAGTTAAGTGACTTGTCCAATGAGACACAATAAATCAGATGTAGGCCTTAGGAATAAACCATGACTTTCCTTTAAGACTTCTCTCTGTGATACCATATGGCCTTTCTGAGCCACTGGAAGTTTCCTCATTAACCCTGCAGCTAATTTTCATGTTTTAAAAGGCCTTTTTCAGATACATAAATATAACCTTCTTTAATACATTTTCCTAGGCAATGTAAATTAAAGAAATCCACTCCTAATAAAGGCCAGAGAGAATCTACCTTATCCACAAGATATGGGGAGTCTGGTAACTTAGAGTAATGACTTCCATCTGCCCCTAGTAACTGATATGAGGTTATCACACGGCCTCGCTTATTACCCTTATTACTGGGGACTGATACACAAGTATGTTGGGACTACTGGCTATCATTTTTCAATGGGAGCAGCATATGGGATAAAATATGGAGAGCTGTTACTATGTGATGGGCAGCATGGACCATGATCTGAATGAACAGGTTCCCTTTGATCTACAGTAGAAATGTATTTCTGTACCTTACATGGTTGAGAAAAGTACATTACAGGAGAACCCATGGACAGAAACATTTTCTCCCTTACAGGTGGAATACTGTTCTGAATCTGGAAACTATATTTTATTACCTTAAAATTAACTATTGAGTTAATGTCCCAGTGACTAAGGAAGATCAAACCCAGAAAAATGTCTTCATAAAAATAAGGGTTTTACACCCAGACTGATCTCTAATTTCAGTATCTACTTGGATAAATTGCTTTTATTGACATGTTTCTGTAACATTTCAGTTCTTATTTGAAAATAAAGATAAGGGGTACTTATCCTTATTGTGTGTGTTTTCCAGCTTTGGGTGAGGATTTCGCAGGAAAATATGTGTAAAGCACTTAACCTAGATCATAGAACCTAAGAAATTATAACTAAAAAGATACAGAGACTCATCTGCTGTCACAACAATCCTGGAAAGTGGTTTATAACTAGTCTCTTTTTGTAGATGAAGAGACTGAAGCTGAAAGAGATCAAATGCTTTGTTGAAAGTCAGAAAAGCTGACTTCAGAAAGATATACCATGATTCACATTCAGGTTTTCCTTCTTACAAATAATGTTTACCATATGTATATGACTGTGTGTGTGTGTGATTTCAAAATAAAAACAAGCCAATTGAAAATTTTAAAGACACACGAAGGAAAAATTAATTTTTACCTACTTCCCTAATGTTTCTCATATATAAATTATGTAAAAATATAGATAATACTATCAATAATAATTATAATAATAACTTAACTTTATTGAATCCTTTTATGAGCCAGAGCTTTCCTGAGTATTTCACTTGGATTAAGTCCACTTGTGTGTTAGTCGCTTGTCGGGTCTGACTCTTTGTGACCCCAGGGACTGTAGCTCGCCAGGCTCCTCTGTCTATGAAATTCTTCCGGCAAGAATACTGGAATGAGTTGCCATTTCCTACTCCAGGAGATCTTCCTGACCCAGAGATAGAACCTGGGTCTCCAACACTGAAGGCAGATTCTTTACCATCTGAGCTACCTAGGAAGTCCAAGTCCACTTGGCCTTGATAAATACTGGGGAGGGTATGTGCTATTCTTTTCTCCATTTACCAATGAGAAACCTGAACCTGAAGCTCTGAACCAGCTTTCCCAAGGTCATCAACCTCAGCGGTGGAGGTAAGCAACACCAGGGCCAACTGAAATCAGAGCCAACACCTTTAGTCATTAGGCTGGTAACCTAAGTACAGACATAATCTCTTATATTGGAATCATACTGCACACTTCTTCATGATTTGACCTTCCATTAAAATAGAATGTTAATATTTCTTCATGTTGTAAATATGCTTCTCCATGATGATGTTTATTGGCAGCTCAGTATTACAACTTCAAAAATGCACTACTATTTATTTGATCCACTCTACATTGTTGGATGCTTACATTTTTGTTGTAACACTCAAAGAATACTTTTGTATATACTTTTGTATATGCTTTGTTGCAGACGTGATTAAATATTTCCATGGGACAAACTCCTAGAATGGAATAGCTGGATAATTTTTAAGGATTTTTGTTACAGATTTCCAGCCTGCATTTCAAAAAATGGTACCAACCATCTCTCTCACAGGCAGTGATGGAGAGTCCTCTGAATTCAGGCCTTCTGATCCTTGCTAAGGTCAATACCATGACCTTGTGTGCATACATGCTAAGTCGCTTCAGTTGTGTCCAGCCCTTTGCAATCCTATAGACTGCAGCCTGCCAGGCTCCTAAGTCCATGGGATTCTCCAGGCAAGAATACTGGAGTGGGTTGCCATGAGTGGAATAACTGGATAATCTTCAACTGGAAGATCCTCCTCCAGGGGATCTTCCCCATCCAGGTATCAAACCTGCATCTCCTGAAGCTTCTGCATTGCTGGCAGATTCTTTACCGCTGAGCCACTGGGGAAACCTTACTGCGACCTCATCAACTCTAAATTATCATCTCTGTGATAACTCCTGTTTAATCCTGCCACTTGGTGTCAAAGAATACATCCGAATCCAACCTGCCAAGAACCTTCCTCTGTACAATGCCTTTCTTATTCAAGAGTTAGTCCGCATTTGAAGCACAACTGTGTACTTACTTGTGTAAATCTAGAGGGATGAAATTTGACATCTATTGTGGGATTCAGATGAGAAATCTTGTAGCACCTGATGCCAAAAAGGAACTTTTATTCTTAAACCCTATTTCTTAATCACGTGTTTGAATTGAAAAGAGTAGAATGCAAACTTGTTAATAGTCAGTTATAGTAGATACCTCTACTACATATTAAGTAATCTAGATTTGGTAAAAATGTCTTTTTTTTTCTCCTCCTGCCATAAGTCTCTATCCAGAAGGAGCAAAAGGCACAGGAAATTTCTCAGGACACCCATCAAGTCCCTCAGGGTTCAAGGGTTTTTTCCCAAAGCACTCTGCCCATCAAGTGTTAAATATTTATAGCCAAGAACTCTCATCAAATTCTCTCAAATTTCTTTAAAGTTGAAAAGTCGTGGTGGTACCATGGATAAGAATCCACCTGCCAATGCAGGGAACAAGGATTTGATCCCTGGGCCAGGAAGATTCCACATGCTGTGAAGCAGTTAAGCCCATGTGTCATAACTACTGAAGCCTGTGTGCCTAGAACCTGTGCTTCACAACAAGACAAACTGCCTCAATAAGAAGCCCATGCACCACTAAGAATAGCCCTTGCTCATTGCAACTAGAGGAAGCTGCATGGCAGTGAAGACCCAGGAGTCATAAAATAAAAACTAAAAATTAAATAAAAAGTAAAGTTGAAAAATCAGGCATCTGTTGACTTGGACAGATAATTTCAAGTGCAACAATTTGGAAACATGAGATTTCCAAACACGGAAACATTCACCTTTCTCCTAAGTATGGTTAGTGGTTTAGTCACTAAATTGCGTCCAACTCTTGCAGCCACATGGACTGAGGCCCTCTAGGCTCCTCTGTCCATGGGATTTCCAAGACAAGAATACTGGAATGGGTAGCCATTTCCTTCTCAAGGGGATCTTCCTACTAAGGGATCGAACCCTGGTTTCTGCATTGCAGGCAGATTCTTTATCTACTGAGCCACCAGAGAAGCCCTAAGTATACATGCAAACAAATCTACCCATTTGTTCCTATGGACATGTTATATCTTTTTGCCTCTCAATAAAAGATGAAAGTACTTCAGCCTCAAGTAGTGGTTCACAAACTATAGATAATCATTTTTCAAAAGAATTAAGGGGAGATTATCAAGGAAAAAGAAAAGAGTCCTTGAGTTTTGTTTTTTTTTTTCTTATTAATGTAAAGGTAGATGAACTTAGACACATAATCTGGGAAGGAATATTGGACTTGAATTTGGGAAGACTTCCTCAGGAATGTCTCTTCTTACTGTTGACTTGGTCCATGCAAAGGACTTGAGGACCTTGGGGAAGATTCTCAAGACACAGCATGATCCAGATGCCAACATCTCTTTATTTTCACATCTGGTGCTTGAGCATTTCATGCCATGATACTCCAGAGCCTAAGTTTCTTACAGCATGACTCTCTCTAAGGCCAGACACTGAGGAGTTAAAGGAGGCCTGGGTGCAGGGACAGCTGGAGATAATTACTTACAATCAAAGGACACACAGAAAAGCAGCGGGAACAGCAGGGTGAGGTGTTCTGCCTGACTGGATTATAAGAGGCATCTGGACAGAGGCAACTGGGCTTAAATACTAGTCAGGGAATTTTGCACTGTTTGATCTTATTTTAAGACCTAAGAAAGAGATTGGGATTGGTTTGAACCTGGTTTAAAAAGCCCAAAGGTAGACATTCCCGTCATAAACAGCTTGAACTCTCTTGTCCTGTAAATGCGGATATAGGAAAGATGTGTTAGGGCCAAGGGGGCTTTGTGTATTAAACACAAGATCAAGTTTTACTTCGAAAATTCTGAAGGATAATTTTGTACTCCTGTTTTCCAACATGGGCAATTAGTCTAAAATCCTGGACATCTGACTTTGTTCTTTGTATTATTTTCCCTAAGATCTCTACATTCTTTTCCCTAAGATCCCAATTTTTTTCGTCAACTTGCTTTTTTCCACAGCCCTAAATTATATTTCAGCAACTGCCATTTTCCCTCACAGGGCCAAGATTCATGAGGCAAATAAATATTTCTTCAGTGAAAGAGCATATTGTAGCCAGCACTATTTTAAGGAGATATCAGATCTCTGAAGTCTTTAAATTGGATTTTCTTCTCAGATACATATTTTTTTCTATTTAATAATGTGTATAAAATGGCTCCACTGCATTATATTCAGTACCTAAACCTTGACTCTTGGAGAAACCTTTTCTTGATGAACTCCAATCCGAAGCTATGATCTCTCTTCTTTTGATTTATCTATAATGTTAAGACATAAGCTCTAAACTTTATAACAGTGAGTACTTTATCAGGTAACCACGGAATTAAGCATACTGAGCAACTTGAAAGAAAGCATGCTTACTTCAAAGCTGATGGCATTAGATGGTACGAGATAAAATGGAAAATCGCCTCACGTACAGAGGCCTGCAGCAGGACTTATACAGACAGCATAAATGACAGCCTTTTCATTTAGGATACGGAATTGGCAGGGGCAAACCTCCACGGTGGAAGTCAGAAACTTTTAGACACAAAAGCACCTAAGACGTGTCTCCCTTTCTTACGAACTATTGATGATAGTTCCCCGTTGCTTATAGGATGAAGTCCAAATGCCTTAGAATTCACAGCTGCACCTCTCAGTATGTTTAAAATCTGCCTCTGCTTCCTCTTCTCTTTTCCCATCTTTGCCCCATATGCCTATGTTTCATTGAGTCCTCTAAAATGCCATTTCATTTTCTTACCTTTAAACTTTTGATCCTGTAATATCTTCACATTCGAACATCCTACCTTAACTGAACAACCTGGACATTTTCTACTCAAGCTTAAAGGCCTACCTGAGAAATATTTTCCTCCCCAACCAATATATATTTTTAACTTTTTATTTTGTATTTGAGTTGTTATAATAGTTTCAGGTGGACAGCAAAGAGTCTCAGCCATACATATGCATGTATCCATTTTCCCCAGAACACCCCTCCCATCCAGGTTGCCAGATTACATTGAACAGAGTTCCCTGTGCTATACCTTAGGTCCTTGTTGGTTATCCATTTTAAATATGACAGTGTGTGCATGTTCATCCAAAACTCCCTAACTATCCTTTCCCCCAATTCTTCCCCCTTGGTACCCATAACTTCACATTCTCTAAGTCTGTGAGTCTGTTTCTGTTTTGTAAATAAGTTTATTTTTATCATTTCTTTTTAGATTTTGCATTTTAAGGGTGTCATATGGTATTTCTCCTTCTCTGTCTGACTTACTTCACTCAGTATGACAGTCTCTAGACCCATCCCTGTTGTTGCAAATGGCACTATTTCAACCCATATTTTTAACCAATGAACAAGAGGCTTTTCCTTTTCATCTCCTTTTCCCAAACAAAACTCAATATTTCAACCTCACTTGTCCTGAAGAATGAATTGATCCTTTATTGGTGTGTCCATGGTACTATGTACATTTCTCTATGATCCATTTGTCCAATAACTCAGGCATCAATTCATTCATGCATTTATTTTTTTTAAAGCGCTTACTGAGTATTATCTGTATAATGATGGCTAGTCACTGCTCAAAATTATGGGAATTAAGCAGTAAACCAGACCAGACTGACTGTCTCAGGATTAAAGATCTAGCGATCAAGCTTAAATTTCTTCCATAATGTTATGATTAGCCACTTTGCTTATCTGCTCTTCTTCAAAGATGGACAACTTCTTAGTAATCTTTAGTATGGATCCACAAGGCTTAGTTAGTACTGTGGTTCATATTTGAAAGTGAAAGTGAAAGTGAAGTCCCTCAGTCGTGTCCGACTCTTTTCGACCCCATGGACCATAACTTACCAGGCTCCTCTGTCCATGGAATTTTCCAGGCAAGAGTACTGGAATGGGTTGCTATTTCCTTCTCCAGGGGATCTTCCCAACCCAGGGATCGAACCCGGGTCTCCAGCATTGCAGGCAGACACTTTAATAATATTTTTAAACTGTTGCTAGCTTCTAAGTTGCTTTAGTCCTGTCCGACTCTGTGCGACCCCATAGATGGCAGCCCACCAGGCTCTTCCGTCCACTATGTTCTAAGTAAAGCATTCATGCTTTACATGAAATTTTCCTGGAATCTTCACAATACTGCTATGCTTTGGATACTCATTGAACTCAGAGAATGCAAGAGACACAGTTTCTTGGTCCCACAGTTACTAAGCAGCAAAGTCAGAAACTGAACTCATGTATGTCTGACTCCCAGAGTAAAGTGAATGAAAGAATGAATGAAAGCAATATTCCAGGAAAAGGTCAGTTCTTTGCCTGGTGCTTCAGGAAAGGTGGAGAGGCAGTCGTTGGCCTGAGGACCAGCAATACAAGGAGTGAGTTTCTGTGCCTAGAGTGGAGGAGGGAGCACTGGCTTCATCTGCTTGAGGAATTTGAAGCTTCTGTTAAAATTGTCTCTGTGCTGTACTTCATCACTAAATCTGAATCCCTTTGGACCAGTCTAAAGTCATTGGTTAATCAATTCACTTATTTTTGTATCCTCTTTATAGAAATTATTTCAGACTGCCTAAATAAAGGAAACAAATCTAACCAAAATAAATAAATAAATCCCAGTTCTTCTGACCCTGGAATGCTCTCTCTAAAGCTGCCCATGAGAGAAGCTGCTTCATTTCATATTAGTGGTTGCAATTCACCATGTCTGTCCTTTTGGTCTTTGCGATTCACACTGAAACCATCCTTAGGTCTTCCTGGGAGGCAGCCTCATGATATTCTGAGAGGGACTGTCTGGGCCTTTGCAGGTCCGGTCAGGAGCCCATACACCCCTCAACCCCCCACCCCGAGGCAGTGTCCTCCTTACACACAGCTTTCACGTCTGATCATAACAAATACACTGTCTAAAGTTGGTACAGATCTTTTCAGCTCTTCCCCTCTAATGTCATTACAGACATAGAGAAACTGTTCATTTATATAGATAAGATTTTTAAATGTAAATAGTAATGAAGAAGAGGCACATGAAGCTTCTAGGCTAATAGATTGTTATGTCTGAGCATCAAAGTCAAGCCAGTGTTTCCTGGTAAAGTTTTGAAATTCTCAACATAAAAAGAAAGATGTTTTTGTTTGTTGTTTTTTACTATATATCATTTCTTCTGTAGTCACTACTTTTGTTAGACAAAACTACTAACAATAATATAAAAACCTTCCCTCATTTTGCTTTCAAAAATGGCCACAGGAAATGTTCCGGTCACTACTTTGACTCAGTTCATTGACTGTTGATAGAATATAGAATTCATTTGCGTCAGTTGATATTTTCACTTTTTTAAAAAAAGGTTTTAAAAATATTTAATAAAATAAAATATTTTATTTAATATTTTATTTTTTTGTTTGGTCACACCAGGTCTTAGGTGTGGCATGTGGGATCTAGTTCCCTGACCAGGAATTGAACCCAGACCTGCTGCATTGGAAGCATGGAGTCTTAGCCACTGGACCACCAGGGAAGTCCCTCACCTTTGCCTAGAACTCCCTTACATGATTTATTGAATAGCATAGTCTTCAAAATGTTTTATGAAAAATAATTTTCACATGAGGCTGGGAGTATCCTCTTTTACCCTTGACGGATTGGGAGCAGGAGGAGAAGGGGATGACAGAGGATGAGATGGTTGGATGGCATTACCGACTCGATGGACATGAGTCTGGTGAACTCCGGGAGTTGGTGAATGACAGGGAGGCCTAGCGTGCTGCAATTCATGGGGTCGCAAAGAGTCGGACACGACTGAGTGACTGAGCTGAACTGGGGCTTCCCTGGTGGCTGAGATAGTAAAGAATCTGCCTGTAGGGCAGGAGATGAAAGAGATTTGGGTTTGAACCCTGGTCAGGAAAATCCCCTGGAGAAGGAAATGGTAACCCACTCCAGTGCTCTTGCCTGGGAAATCCCATGGACAGAGGAGCTTGGTGGGCTATAATCCATGGGGTCTCAAAGAGTCAGATACAACTGAGTGGCTAAAACTTACACTTCACTTTTGTGTTTCTCTGTAATGTAATATTCTATACTTCTCTCCATGACTCATTCATTCCTTCTGAAGGAGAAAGGAAGTGCTCTGGATGGTGGGCCTGAAATAGTTAGGTACGCTTATCTTTGTCCTTCCTTCTTTCTCTCTCTTCTGGGTGTGACTGTCTGAAGATAACAAGAGTTTTAGTCTGCACGGTGTGCGTGGTCTGCATGAGCGTGATTAACTTCTCGTGGAATTTGAAGTTCCCAATATGCCCAACCAGATACAGTGACTCTGGATTCAGGAATTGGACAAACAGAAGGGTATCATTTTGTGGACCCATCCAAACCCCAGCATTTATATGGAAAAACTAAAAGATTATATTTTGTGAAGCAGAAGTTTCTTAAAATTTTGCCTAAGAAGGAGTGCTGAATAAGATGTGAATAGTTGTAACTTTAAAATCTAGTCCTAAAAAGTCAATGACATTAGGCTCTCAAATACATAAACTCTCTGTTTCTCCATCTGTATTCTTTGTATTGGAATATCTGCCACCACTTTATCTAAAATACATGAAGGCAAACAATTGTATGAGAGCCGCTGAATTTTTAGATGTTAATATAAGTAACTTCTAAATGACATTACTATTAGTATTCCAGACTCAAAGTAGGAAACTATTTGGTCTGAACATGAGATTTGGTCTATTTACTCTTGAATTCTGAGAATAAAGAGTTTTACATCTGATTTTGTGGTTCTCTAATCTGGCAATGTGAGGAATGATTAAAGCAGGAGTTTACATGTGGCAGAGTAGGGCAATGATTTGTGATATGTTGCCGATCAAATATTCTTTCTTCCCTTCTTTTCTCTTCCCCCCAAGGGAAATAAATTGTCAGACTTCGAGAAGGTGGGGTTCTAATAAAATTCTTCCTGTATTTCATTTGTTGCTACTTCTGGTTTCTTCTCCCCCACCCCCGCCACCACCACATACACATTTAGCAAAAACTAGGATTTCTGGAGATTACTTTCAGAGTTCCTGTCTCACCCACAACACATACTCAAAAATTCTTCTGGAAAGGTTATCAGAGGCAGTAAAGGATGTAGGGACATTACTATGTAGGAGTAATGGGGCATAAAACCAAATATTTATTCTTCCTACTGAGCACCAGCTATAACTGTAGTTTAGGCAAGATTGCCTCTGTACCTGCCTCTAACGGTGAATGTACCTTCCAGATTTATCAAATATGCCTGGTTTGAAGATTAGTTCCCAGTAGGAGATTCCTTACACTGAAGAGCACTTTGAATAAGATTTATTTGATCCTCATCTCATCTTTACTTAAGTCTGGTTAGAAAATATGAGGATGTATTTTAAATAGAGCCTTCATTCATTTTAATGAGATAAAATGCCTATGGTGATCTGATGATGTTGCAAAGGTATTTATTTACATTTCTGTAGTCTTTCTCTTTGAGAAAAGAATATTTTACAATAAGATTTAATCAGTTCACACAAAGAAGTTAGTTGTTGCAATGTCATTGCCTTAGTAGGTATTAATTCCTTCACTTTTATTTCTGGATGACCCAGTTAAGAGTTAGGTCTCCACGCTTTTGTAGATTATTACTTTCTCTGCTTCTTAAGGGTTGACAATACATGGTATCTTTTACAAATTTAATCTTCCAAAGACATTAACAAAAATTCAGTACAATATAAGGAACTGGTTAAAAATTATTACAAAAATAGAAAAGTATTTAGTCATTAAAAACACATTATCCAAGTATGTTGAAATTGAAAAAAAATTAGGTGTGGAACATAAAAAAATTTCACATACTTTATTAAAAAGCATATATATGTGTACATATGTTATATATGTATAAATTAGGAAGATAGACACAAAGTGATACAAATTACTGCCTGGTAAAGTATATGTGATTATTCTTTTAAGTGTCTTGGTGTTGTATTTTTGCTGTTTGAGATTTGCTGAATAAATATTACTTTTGCAATCAAAAAGTGGCACTTTTTAAAATTCCGAACTAAAGAAAGCTTTCGGAGGGCATTAAAAAGGCAGCTTTCTATTCCAGCTCTTATAAACTATATATATTTTGTCTCATGTTTGCTTTAGCCATGAAGCCACATAAAATAACATTAATAGAACTGGTATCTCAGCTGGTAAAGAATCCACCTGCAATGCAGGAGACCTTGGTTCAGTTCCTGGGTCTGGAATATCCCTTGGAGAGGGGATAGGCTATTCACTCCAACTGGAGAAAGAAATGGCAACCCACTCCAGTATTCTTACCTGGAGAACCCCATGAACAGAGGAACCTGGTGGGCTACAGTCCATGGGATTGCAAAGAGTCAGACAGGACTGAAGCGACAGAGCTTGTACACACACACGCAGGCACTCACTCCAATGTTCATAGGCTTCCCTGGTGGCTCAGACAGTAAAGAACTCACTGACAATGTAGGAGACCTGAGTTTGATCCCTGGGTTGGGAAGATCTCTGGGGGAGGGCATGGCAACCCACTTCAGTATTTTTGCGTGGAGAATCCCCATGGACAGAGGAGCATGGTGGGCTACAATCCATGGGATTACAAAGAATCGGGCACAACTGAGCTATTAAGCACGCACACAAAGTATTACTTTACGTATTAAAATCTTAAGTATGTACTGCACGTTGCCTTTTCCACTATTTACTTAGATATTTTACAACAAAAAATAATGAAATAGAGAAAAACCAAAACAGAATTGAAAAAGAGGACAGAAGTCTGCCAACCATAAAAGTCAAAATAATTGCTGTGTTTCTGCCTCAAATTTGTCTCTAAAGTTTTCTTCTCTTTGTTTATAAGAAAGAACATGTCCTTAGGTGAAACATACTTTTTGTATCACTGTATAATGAAAGAAATATCTCAGGGGGGAATCTAGCATTGGATTCAATAATCACTGTATAATTCAATGTATCAATAAACGTGTAAGTTGCTATTGCACTTAACAAAAGCTAACCTTTATTTAAAGAACAGAGGGGACTTCCCTGGTGGTTCAGCAGTAAAGAATCTGCCTGCAATGTAGGAGACCCAAGTTTGATCCCTGGGTGAGGAAGCTCTCTGGAGAAGGAAATTGCAACCCACTTCAGTATTCTTGTCCGGGAAATCTGTGGACAAAGGAGACTGATGGCTACATCCAAGGGGTTTTAAAAGAGTCAAACACACAATTACATTAAGAGCCTCTTTTCTTTCTGTTTTCCTGCTCTACCATCCTCAGTAAGTTACCTTTCTTCCTGGGTGAGTCCTTGCCTCATGACTGCATAGTTACAAGGAACTGCCATCATGCTAGGGCACATGACCTCACACAATCACATATTTAGAAAAACGGCAGCCCCTCCTTGTACATCTCTTTGTCAGGAAGGAAAAATCTTTACCAGAAGTTACCTGCCAGAGTTCCCATGATTTGTAAGTATCACATCAGTTCAGTTCAGTTTCTCAGTTGTGTCCGACTCTTTGTGACTCCATGAACTGCAGCACACCAGGCCTCCCTGTCCATCACCAACTCCCAGAGTTCACCTAAACCCATGTCCATTGAGTTGGTGATGCCATCCAACCATCTCATCCTCTGTCGTCCCCTTCTCCTCCTGCCCCCAATCCCTCCCAGCATCAGGGTCTTTCCCAAAGAGTCAGCTCTTCACATCAGGTGGCTAAAGTATTGGAGTTTCAGCTTCAACATCAGTCCTTCCAATGAACACCCAGGACTGATCTCCTTTAGGATGGACTGGTCGGATCTCCTTGCAGTCCAAGGGACTCTCAAGAGTCTTCTCCAACACCACAGTTCAAAAGCATCAATTCTTCAGCATTCAGCTTTCTTCACAGTCCAACTCTCACATCCATGCGTGACCACTGGAACAACCATAGCCTTGACTAGACGGACCTTTGTTGGCAAAGTAATGTCTCTGCTTTTTAATATGCTGTCTAGGTTGGTCATAACTTTCCTTCCAAGGAGTAAGCATCTTTTAATTTCATGGCTGCAATCTCCATCTGCAGTGATTTTGGAGCCCAGAAAAATAAAGTGAGCCACTGTTTCCACTGTTTCCCATCTATTTCCCATGACGTGATGGGACCGGATGCCATGATCTTAGTTTTCTGAATATTGAGCTTTAAGTCAACTTTTTCACTCTCCTCTTTCACTTTCATCAAGAGGTTCTTTAGTTCCTTTTCACTTTCTGCCATAAGGGTGGTGTCATCTGCATATCTGTGGTTATTGATATTTCTCCCGGCAATCTTGATTCCAGCTTGTGCTTCCTCCAGCCCAGCGTTTCTCCTGATGTACTCTGCATATAAGTTAAATAAGCAGGGTGACAATATACAGCCTTGACGTACTGCTTTTCTTATTTGGAACTAGTCTGTTCCATATTCAGTTCTAACTGTTGCTTCCTGACCTGCATACAGGTTTCTCAAGAGGCAGGTCAGGTGGTCTGGTATGCCAGTTTCTTTCAGAATTTTCCACAGTTTATTGTGATCCGCACAGTCAAAGGCTTTGGCATAGTCATGCCAAAGTGTCACATGCCCATTCCTAAATTAATTGTCAGTAGGATGAGTGGTAATATTACCGTGGTTGTCCTCGCCTAATTAAAATTTACCCCTTGGGCATAGAAAGGCACTCTTTCCTTGAATATCTGACAAAAGAAAAAGTGAACAAAATTGGGATTCTGCTAGTGATAAAGAGTGTGATAGTTGTTAGAGAGAGGAAGCCTGTCTTGTGTCAAGCATAAGACAACTTATTGAGCCTTCACACTGGCTGGGTAGACAGAGGCAGGGTAGACAGAGGGAGTAGGTCACAATGGCACTTTTCATGGAACCTACAGTCTAGGGGAGAAGAGGGGAACTGAACATGCCATTATCAATAAAGTATAATCTCATTTTTGGATGAGGAAAGTGAATAATCAAGCTCCAGTATTGTATGCACGTACATATGGCTAAGTCACTTTAAAATGATAACTTCATTAAGGCCACTGGAAACCATTTTAAATATATTGGGTTGGCCAAACGTTTGTTCAAGTCTTTCTGTAAGATCTTATGGAAAAATTTGAACTAACTTTTTGGCCAATCCATCTAAATCAACCATTTACTTAAACTAAAACTGTAGTTTCTTCTATTTTCTTCCACTATTTTATTTTAAAATTTTACACTTAATATTTATGTGAACAAATAATTGTTTTCCTTTACACTTTACATTTACAATTAACATGATCGGACATGACACATTTAAAGTACGTGGTGGGTTAAATTGTATAGTACAGATGTCCAGGTTCTAATACCTGAAACCTGTGAGTATATTGCCTTATGTGGTAAAAGGGATTTTGCAAATGTGATTGAATTAAGGATTTTCAGATGGGGAGACTAACCCCAATTATCTGAGTAGGTCCAATGTCATCACAAGGATCCTTCTAAGAGGAGGTCAGGAGGATTAGTTGGTAGTAGAGACTGTGATGAACAAGAAGTTGGGGTCGTATGAGGAAGGGTTCGTGCATGATGCTCAGTCGCTTTAGTCATGCCCACCTCGGTAGCCCTCCAGGCTCCTCTGTCCATGAGATTCTCTAGACAAGAATAATGGAGAGGGTTGCCTTACCTTCCTCCAGGGGTTCTTTCTGAACCAGGGATCTTACCCACATCTCTTACGTCTCCTACTTTGGGAGGTGGATTCTTTACCACTAGTGCCACCTGGGCTGAAGGGACTGTGAGCCAAAACAATGCAAGTAGCCTCTAGAAGCTGGGAAAGGAAAGGAAAATAATTCTTCTCTAGATCCTCCAGAAAGAAATACAGTCCTGTCAGATCTTGATTTCAGCCTCTTGAAACCTATGACAGGCTTCTGACCTCCAGAAGTATGAGAAAAACAATCATATTAAGTCATTAAACTTGTGGTAATTTGTTACAGCAGCAGTGAGAAATGGATATAACATGCTGTGGTCTTTTGCCTTAATACCAGGTTTTATGATGCATATGTGTATACAGTTTAGAAGTACTTATATTTATACTATATATTTTTCAAAGAATTTATTCTAAAATTATTTAGATTTTATTTAAAAATTTAAAATTGGAAAAATATTCATAGTTGACCTTCAGTGATCTTTATTTCAGTATAATATCTCTTTTGTATCAAACCCCCCAAACTTAAGCTTAATATACTAGAGTGGGTAGCCATTCTCTTCTCCAGGGGATCTTCCTGACACAGGGATCAAACCCAGGTCTAGTGCATTACAGGCAGATTCTTAACTGTCTAAGCCACCAGAGAAGTCCCATACTAAGGACAGTTACGACTAAAAATGAAGACCAAGACTTCCTTAAAGAAAAGAGCTAAATGAGGAAGAGTAAGTGAAATGCCACTTTCGTCTGCATAAATTGGAATAAAAATGACTTACATGAAGTTGTGTTTAGCAAAGAACAGTTAATCCTGTTTTTTGCAAAACCCAGGGAAGTAGAGAAAGCATTAGTCCAATTTTACATAGGCAAGAGTTACATCATAAAGCTGTTTTGCTCCTACTTGTATTGAAGACTTACTGTGTGCCAGACATCATGATAGGTGCTGAGGAAATAATAATGACAATATGACAATAATGTGAGTTTATTTATCATTTATTGAATACTCACTTTGCTTGGGTAGAGTACAAGATATTATTCATACGTTAATTAATCTGTAAAACAAACCAAAATAATAGAACAGACATAGCCTTGCCCTGAAAGAGAGCACAGCCTATTGTTAAGGAAGAAATGGTAGACATATCATCAGACACTTTCTCTAGCCAAGCAAGTATGTGTGTGTGTCAGCTGCTCAGTCATGTCTGACTCTTGAGATCCCATGGACCGTAGCTACCAGGCTCCTCTGTCCATAGGATTTTCCAGGCAAGAATATTGGAGTGGGTTGCCATTTCTTTCTCCAGGGGATCTTCCTGACCCAAGGATCGAACCCACGTCTCCTGCATTGGCAAGTGGATTCTTTACCATTGTGCCACCTGGGAAGCCCCACCAAACAAGTACCAGGAGAGAATTAAGGTCACAACTTGGGAATCACAGAGAAGATACAGGTGACCCAGTCTGGGTAAGAATAGGGAAGGTTTTCTGAATTAGTTATTTCTGAATATAATCTTGAAGGCAAAATCTTTTAGTCTCCCTGGGATAAGCAATATAACAATATCATTAAACACAAAACTTGAATGGCTTAATGCAGCAAAGATTGAGTTCTTAATTACACCACAAATCAAGGGGGATTATAGATCTTTTCACAATGCCTCTGCTCTGACCATGACTCGGGGATTATGACTGCTTCCAGACTGCAATTCCACATGCTTGCGTTCTCTTGCATAGCTGGAAGAAGACAGAAGGTGCACTTATACTTAACTTCCTTGACTGATAAGTAATATACCTCACCTCCACTCCCAATTATTGATCAGAACTAGTCCCATATCCCAACTCAAGTACAAGGGCAAAGGAGTATATTGAACTTTGGTGACTATCACTCCCTGCTATAGTCAAACAAAGAGGACTGAAAAGGAAAAAGTTAGCAAAAGTACAGAGAGGAGAAACACTATCATCTGGGCCAGCTGGATTTTGGTTTTCTTAAATGTAATATAAAAGAAAGTGTGTAAATGAGAAGACCCTGAAGGAACAGTCATGACCCAGATCAGGAAAGGCCTCAAAGGAGATGTTAAGACTCGAATTTTATTCTATAGAAGAGATGGAAGAATTCTAAGTAGATTTGAACTCTGGAGACTGTAGCCTGAAAGGGACAAGGCTAACAGCAGGAATACTAGTTAGGAGGTAATAAAAAAGGAGAATACTCACCAATGCCTTCATTATATAATACAGATAAAGGAAATGTTAGAGGCAGAGTCGGCGAAAATATACAAACAGATTAAATATGGACATTAGGATGAAGAAGTGACAAATAACTTTCAGATTTCACAGCTCTGGGTAAGTGGTATTATCAGTTTAGGCAGAGATTATTGGGAAAAGACTATTTGAAAAGGATGATGAAGAAGTTTACTCCAGACTTAAAAAAAATTTTTTTAATTTATTTTTTGACCAAAAATAAATGGGTCTTCATTGCTGTGAGTGGGCTTTCTCAGGTTGCAGTGAGCAGGGGCTACTCTTTATTGCAGAGCGTGGGCTCTAGGGCGCCCACTTGTCCTTTGGCATGTGAAATCTTCCTGGAACAGAGATTGAACCTGTGTCCTCTGCATAAGGTGGACTCCCATCCACTCTACCCCACCCCCAGGAAAGTCCTTATTCCAGACTTTTTAAGGTTGAGCTGTCAGTGGGAAATCCAGGCAGAGTCAACCAGCAGGAGTTTGGATAAATGTCTAGAGGCAGATCTAGGGTTGAGATGAAGATCTGGGAATTGTAAAACTTGGATGAAGGATGAAACCACAGGAATAGATGGCTCACAAACTGAAAGTGAGAAGAGCAGTGGGTTTGGAACTCAACCCTGGGGAATACCAACATGTAAAGGGTAGAATGAAGAAAGGGGCTCATTAAGATACAAGAGAAGGTACTGCCAGCTGTGTAAGAAAAGAAGCCAAGGCAAGGAGAGTGTCAAGGAAAGAGGGATCACCCGTCTTAATCAGCATAAGGAAATGCAGCAGGATAAGGGCTGAATTTTGGCATTGAACTTGGGGATTAAAAGTGCCCAGTAATAGTCTTTTCAGTAAAGAAATTAGTGCATGCATGCATGATAAGTCACCACAGTCCTGTCTGACTCTGCGAAACTATGGACTGCAGCCCACCAGGCTCCTCTGTCCGTAGGATTCTCCAGGCAAGAATACTGGAGTGGGTTGCCATGCCCTCCTCCAAGGGATCTTCCTGACGCAGGGATTGAACTCAGGTCTCTTACATCGCCTGCACTGACAGGAGGGTTCTTTACCATTAGCGCCACCTTGAGAAGCCCAAAGAAATTGGTAAGAAGGAGTGATTGCAATGGACTTGGTAATGCTACATAGTGGATAAAGCAGCCACAAGGTAGCCATGTCCCCTGAGAAGTTTAAGAACTTGCTCAGCATCCCACAACCAGGGCTTGAGTTCAAGGTGGGCAGAACTGAAACTGAGGCCAGGTCATGTAGCTGCTTAATGGTTGGGCAGGATCCAGTCATATTCACTAATGTGTACATGAGTGCTAAGCTGCTTCAATTGTGTGTGACTCCGCGACCCCATGGACTGTAGCCCACCAGGCTCCTCTGTCCGTGGGATTCTCATGAAAGAATCCTGGAGTGGGTTGCTGTGCCCCTCTCTGTATTTACCAGAATACCTCAAAAATAAGTGCAGCCTTTCACCAGAGTTTCTAATTTTCATGACAGTCGAGATGAGTTGCTGAGGGGAATTTTCCAAGCATATGTTCAAACACATACACACAGAGTAAGGCTTGAAGAAGTAGAATGTTTAGGTGATTTACTTTAATGGGAGCTGAGCAGAGCACAACAAACTAATAATAAATGATACCCTCCTAAATCCAAGTGCATTTTAGACTTTCAGGGAGTACTTAATGGGACCAAGCAGTCTTAGCAAGTAAAATTGAATGGATGTATTTTTAAACAGCACCCTACATCACCATAATTCTATCAAGTGATCTTTTTCAATAAGCAAGGTGCTGAACTCATATTTAAGCCCATGCTTAAAGAAACGAAGAGTTTGGGGGAATAAAGTTCCCGATGCCTCTTGGGGGTCACAGAATTCTCAGTGGCCCTAAATAAAGGAAAGACCCTGGTTTACATAGCAGGCTCTGGGAACATAGACAAGCTGTATGACTCTCACTTGGTGGGGAGTGGGGAGAGATAAAGCTGACCATGAAGGCCGGAACCAGATAATGAAGGGCTTTATATATCATGCTAAGGAGTCTGGACTTTATCTTGCGGGTTAGCAGAGAGCTATTAAAGACTTTTAAGTAAGGGATTATCATGATCAGATTTCTATTTTCTGGCAGCTACAGTGTGGAGGAGAATGGAAGGAGGACAAAGACTGGAGGCAGAGAGACCAGTAAGTCCTGCTTATTATCTCCCTTCCCCCCTCCTCTGCCTCAAGATTCCCACATACAAAGACTCCAAATGAATTTTTGGTGTGAACTTTCTTTTCAGGGATGGCCTCCCTGGTCAGGGGCTTCATTTCTTGACTACTGACCATGCGTACATATATATGTGTCTCTTGTGTGTACCCACACATACACACACACTGATGCACACCGAGAGCATGTTTTTTATTCTGATCCTTCTCGGGCAGCATCAAAACTTCCTGTTGTATCCAGATCACTCGGAAGTCATGTCAAGCCATGCCAGAATTACTATATGAACAAATAATCCTTTGTCTGTTGGGAAGACAAGGAAAGTGCATGGGATTTAGTCAAGAGATAAGGCCAGAACCATATAGATGTATGAAAACTACAGTCAAGTTGCTTAGATGAATTTAATGTAAAATAATTTTATTTTCTATATCTTTATGATATATTTGTCATGGAGTGCCTGCAAAGGTATGCAGAATTCTAAAAGGCAGTAAGAGAAAGGAATTGAAGAAGAGAGGGTTTGCCCACACAGGAGACTTTGAACAAGAACGCTCTAGTGAGGAATCACACAAGAATTGTCACACATTAGCCGTAGAAGAGACAGCTAGGGAAATTGGAAGCTTACTTCCCCCAGAAAAAAGAAAAGAGTAAAAGTTAGATACAATAAAATATTTGCAAATAATGATTTAAAAGTAAGCACATTTAAAGGGAGAGGTAGAAGAAATTGTGTATGTATCTGGTTCTAACAGTGCAAATGTTTCTAGGTAATTAACAACAGAATAACTAAATTGCAGTCAGTCAATAGCTGTAGGTCTTGAAAAGCAGAGAATAATGTAGCCTAAATGGATTACTAAAATGTATTATACTTACAGAAAACTTTAATACCTATGTGGTCTTTAATAGAAGAACAAAGTACTTTGACAGAAGTACTGTTTTTGGAACATTGTGTTTTTAAATCCCTTGGAAAACAAAGTAGTATCTGTGACTTTTTGTCTTCCTTACCTTAAAGTATAAAGAGAGGAGCTTCCCTGGTAGTCCAGTGGTTAAGACTCCATGCTGCCAGTGAAGAGGGGCAGAGGTTCAATCCCTAGTCAGGGAAATAAGACCCCATATGTTGTGTGGCCTGGCCAAGAAATAGACATAAAGATAAATAAGTAAATAAAATTTAAGACAGACTTTAAAAAAATAAAGTATAAGAAATGGCGATGATCTCATCTAAACAGTGAGGCAGAAAGAGGGCATGCATGTGTGCTAAGTCTTTGCGACCCTATGGACCATAGCCTGCCAGGCTCCTCTGTCCGTGAGCTTCTCCAGGCAAGAATACTGTAGTGGGTTGCCGTCCCTTCCTCCAGGGTATCTTCCCAACTCAGGGATCGAACCCAAGTCTCTCATGTCTCCTGCGTTGGCAGGCAGGGTCTTTACCACTAGCACCACCTGGGAAGCCCAGGAAGAGGAAGGGAAGGGCCATTTTCTGTTACTGAATCAGTAAGATGTTCTTGAACACTGCAAATTTGCCAGTTTGCACCTCTGTGAGAATAACGAAATTGTACAGAAACAATTGGTGTCTGAAAACTCTCTACTTTCCTGAGAGAAGGCATATTTTTTAAAAACTACTTATTTATTTATTTGGCTGCCTCAGGTCTTAGTTGGGGCAAGTGGGATCTTCTTTGTAGTATGTAGAATCTTTAGTTGCAGCACGTGGGATCTAGTGCCCTGACCAGGGATCAAACCCGGATCCCCTGCATTGGCAGCTTGGAGTCTTAGCCCCTGGACCACCAGGGAAGTTTCCAGGGTCCATTTCTTACCCTGGTGACATGCGCGAGGTAGTGAGCAAATTGGGTGTAGGGGCAGCATGGGATGACAAAAGAGAGCACCAAACACTGAAGCTGCTGGTGGGCATCAGGCCAGGGGGACGATGGAGACAGAATGGCTGGGGTAAGCTAGACTGCGTAGTGCTGGGGTTGAAAAGTACCTCTTTCACCGCTCAAACTTTGAAAGCTGTGGTGGCTTTGGTTCCTGATGTCAGCGTCTGATAACTCTCCTGTTCACACAAAGTAGAGCAGTGATCCGAATAGGAGTTGCTTCCAAATGGTTTAAAAACTCAGGGTTGCTTCCACCCTCTAACCTCAATAGCTGAGAGTTGACAGGGATAAGCTGTTTGGTTTCAGAGTTTCAGATATTTGGGGCTGAGACATTTCTTACTTCCTTCCTTTCCTTGTAAGGCCAGGACACCAGGTCTTCCAAGTGTCTGTACTAATTAAATGCAGGTCTAGTATGCCAAAAATGTTTTGAATGTAAAAGATTAACGAGAGAGAGAACTTTTGTGAAACGAGGGAATTGAGACAAGAGGAGCCCCTCCTGGTTGGCATGGTTTTAAGAGGGAGGTAATCTTAAGGTCTTAAGAACACGAGCTGTACGATTTTTTTTTTTTTTTTTTAAGAGACACTTGGCTCCAATGGGAAGGCATGAACCAAATATTTCAGGGACTAAGACAGCAGCCACCCAGGAAGGCTCACTGTGATCCTGGGTGACAGATGAGCTGTAAGTGGACTGTCTGAGTAAATGAGGGTGAGATTAAGCCATTCTACATTTGCCTCTTCTGGTCGTGTTACCCCGTGTTTTGTTTTAGAGCTCACCATAAGGGGAACCCACTGACCACTTTGACCTTTCCTTCCAGATTTGGCATTTGGAGGTATAAATCAGGATTAGCACTGCCATTAAGCTTCAGACGTGGTGCCTATAAGACAAAAGTAAGACCATTACTGGCAGTTTTAGCACTTGGGACAATATTGCACTGCTCATTTGGAACAGTAAGGAATTAATCAGTAGGAGAAACTCGATGTTCTTGTGGGCATCACCAATCTCCCCCAATATTTTGACTATTACTTGTTCAATCAGCTGAGTGGTGGGAGGTGAGGAATGAGACAAAGATTTGTGTTTTGGTAACTTGCCAGAACTTAGATGTCAGCTAACCTTCTGAGAAGCAGAAAGATTTTTTTTTTTTTTATGAAAACATTCGGCAGTGGTCAGACTGATGAACATATTTGGAGACACTGAAATGATGTAATGATGGCAACGATGTTATTTTTACAGCATTAGAAGTAAGGAGGACAACTACCAGCTGCCAAACTCATTGGTCACATTGATCCCTAATAAATCCTGGGTGAGCCTGCCTAATATTAGTCATAGGAGTTAAGCCTGTGAATCTGTTAGGACTTAAGACACATTACTTTTAGTCGGGAGGGTAAGAAAAAAAATCTTCTGGCATACGGTAAAAGGAGGGGTAATTTAGTATGCTTTCTTAATGTTTTGAAAAGCAGAACTGAGGCAACATTTGTTTTCTTGGATGAATATCTTTTAATCTTAAGAGAAAATGGTAAACTCTCATCAGAGAAATATGGGGGAAGTGCACCTAAAGGAAGCTTGTAGAAGTCTTTCAGGTTTCCCAGAAAAGATTAAAAAACAATAGCAACACGTGATATCATTTCCACATACACTGAATTCACGTTTACTGAACATTGCCTAAGGCATCATACTTCCCATGGAATCAGCTTTCTTTTTCTAATACATTTTAAGCAGTTGCCCTTCACAACCCTAGCAACAGTAGTGTCTGCTAATATCTTTATTTTACAGATGAGAAAACTGCTGTTAACTATGATCCAACAACTTAATACAGCCAGTGAAGACCACAGAGCTGGTTAATTGCAAAACTGGGATTGTGTATCAGGCCCATTAGACTCCAGAGCCCAAGATCCTAAGTGTGAGGCTAAACTATGGAGAATTTCCCCTCTCTGGAGGTAGCAGACCTGGTGATCAGGGACTCAGGGATGGAAGTGACAGATCTGGGATCTTCAACTTACCAGCTGTGTGAGTTGAATAAAGTCATCTATGAAACTGGAGATCATCGTTCTTTTATTGAGTTTGTGTCTAGGTTAAATTACATAGCCTAGAAGCAATGTCCAATACACCATAAATGCTTAGGGGGGTGACATGTACACAAAGGTATATTTAAAATGGTTAACCAACACAGACCTGTTGTATAGCACAGGGTACTCTGTTTAATACTCTCTAATAATCTAAACAGGAAAAGAATTTGAAAAAGAATAGATACTTGTATATGTGTAACTGAATCACTCTACTGTACACCTGAAACTAACACAACGTAGTAAATAGACTATGAAAAGTGTTAGTCGCTCAGTCATGTCAGACTCTTTGTGACTCCGTGGACTGTAGGCTCCTCTGTCTAAGGACTCCCCTAGGCATGAATACTGAAGTGGGTAGCCAGTCCCTTCTTCAGGGGATCTTCCCGACCCAGGGATTGAATCTGGGCCTTCTGAATTGAAAGTAGATTCTTCACCATCTGAGCCACCATAAAAATTAAAAAATTTTAAAGTAGCTATTTTTTTGAATGACAATTATTGGTATATACTTATTAGTTTAGCCTTTGTTTACTTACTCTTTGCTAGTGATATCCAAACTTGGGGCCTGCTCTAGACTAAAAAGGTCACCTATCACTGGGAAGAGACCTTAGAATATGAACTCTCATCAGTCACCACTTATGATGCTCAGGATCAGGCTAGTTGGGGATATGATGTTTTCAGTTTTTGGTTCCTTTGCTATTGCCCAAACTAGCCAATTATTTAGATAATTCATTAAAGGCCACCCCACACCACTGCTCTCTATCTATTAGCCCTGCAAAGTGCACACCAATCTTTATTTTGTCCTTCATCTGTAAAGATTAGTGATGCTGTACCGGTCAGATAAGTGTCAGCTCTGGTTCCCTCTGGCATTGAATTATAATTGGTTCAAAGCACACATTTAGGGGAAAGATTGTCTGAGGCCTTCACAATGAAATTGCTTTTCTTAAACAGGTCTTGTGTTGACACCCAGAAAGCAAAGTCTCTGCAGAGCTCTCTGCCCACCCCCCCCACCCGTTATCTATCAATCTTTTAAAAATCAATTCAGAATTTACCTATTCCAGAAATTGGTGCTAATTGCCCTTGATTTCAACTACTCCTGCATTACTCTCAGAATTTCAACTATGCATCTATAAAAGTAATTGGCTTGGGGCTTCTCTGGTGGTGCAGTGGGTGAGAATCCACCTTGCAATGCAGGGGTACCAGTTCAATTCCTGGTCAGGGAAGATCCCATATGTGCAGGGCAACAAAGCCCATGAGTCACAACTAAGAAGCCCACACCCTGGAGCCTAGAAGCTGCAACTGCTGAGCGCACAGACCACAGTTACTGAAGCCCTAGAGCTTGTACTCCACAATAAGAGAAGCCACTGCAACAAGAAGCCCTCTAACCACATCTAGAGAGTAGCCCCTGCTTGCCACAACTAGAGGAAAACCTATGCGGTACCAAAGATTCAGCACAGGGAAAAATAAATGAGTAAATAAAATATTTTTTAAAAATTGGCTTGGTTAAATGAAAAAAGTTTTTAATAAGGACAGTTTAGTATGTCTCTTCAAGTAGACAGTACAAATCCCTGAGGCCAGGGACCATGTCTGCCAGATATTAAATGTGGATGGAGGATATGAGAGAAATAGAAGATATGATTCCTGCTCAAGGAGCATATGATCCAACTGAAGAAAGATGTTGATCTGCAACTATTACACGATACTTTCCATGTAACTCAGTTAGGTTCAGTCGCTCAGTCATGTCCAACTCTTTCGACCCCATGGACTGCAGCACGCCAGGACTCCCTGTCCAACACCAGCTTCCAGAGTTTACTCAAACTCATGTTCATTGAGTTGGTGATGCCATCCAGCTGTCTCATCCTCTGTCATCCCCTTTTCCTCCTGCCCCCAATCCCTCCCAGCATCAGGGTCTTTTCCAATGAGTTAACTCTTCTCATGAGCTGGCCAAAGTATTGGAGTTTCAGCTTTAGCATCAGTCCTTCCAATGAGTATTCAGGACTGATTTTCCTTAAGACAGACTGGTGGGATCTCCTTGCAGTCCAAGGGACTCTCAGGAGTCTTCTCCAACACCACAGTTCAAAAGCATCAATTCTTCGGTGCTCAGCTTTCTTTATAGTTCAACTCTCACATCCACACATGACTACTGGAAAAACCATAGCTTTGACCAGGTGGACCTTTGTCAGCAAAGTAATATCTCTGCTTTTTAATATGTCGTCTAGGTTGGTCATAGCTTTTCTTTCAAGGAGCAAGCATCTTTTAACTTCATGGCTGCAGTCACCATCTGAGGTGATTTTGGAGGCCCTCAAATAAAGTCTGTCATGTTTCCACTGTTTCCTCATATATTTGCCATGAAATGATGGGACCAGATGCCATGATCTTAGTTTTCTGAATGTTGAGTTTTAAGCCAAATTTTTCACTCTCCTCTTTCACTTTCATCAAGAGGCTCTCTTGTTCTTCTTCCCTTTCTGCCATAAGGGTGGTGCCATCTGCATATCTGAGGTTATTGATATTTCTCCCTGAAATCTTGATTCCAGCTTGTGCTTCATCCAGCCTGGCATTTTGCATGATGTACTCTGCAAAAAAGTTAAATAAGTAGGGTGACAGTATACATCCTTGAAGGACTCCTTTCCCAATTTGGAGCCCAGTCTATGTTCCTTGTCCAGCTCTAGCTGTTATTCTTGACCTGCATACAGACTTCTCAGAAGGCAGGTAAGGTGGTCTGGTATTTCCATCTCTTGAAGAATTTTGTTGTGATCCACACAGTCAAAGGCTTTGGCATAGCCAATAAAGCAAAAGTAGATGTTTTTCTGGAACTGTCTTGCTCTTTCAGTGATCCAATGGATGTTGGCAATTTGATCTCTGGTTCCTCCGCCTTTTCTAAATCCAGCTGGGACATCTGGAAGTTCATGGTTCACATACTGTTGAAGGTTGGCTTGGAGAATTTTGAACATTACTTTGCTAGTGTGTAAGATGAACGCAATTGTGCAGTAGTTTGAACATTCTTTGGCGTTGCCTTTCTTTGGGATTGGAATGAAAACTGACTTTTTCCAGTCCTGTGGCCACTGTTGAGTTTTCCAAATTTGCTGGCATATTGAGTATCCATGTAACTAGATAGTACATATGCACTATGTACATATGTACACATGGATAGTACATATCCATGTAAGTAGATGCACCTTATAATACTACACTTTGAGTGTCATCAGCTCCCTAAGGAAACTCACATCTGAATTTCACAGAATGTTTGCTCTTTTGGAGGACTGAGCAAATCACTGCAAGTATTCAAATAAAATCAGAACAATATTTTCTTTTATATAACATCTTTATCTACAACTTGTTCTCAAAGTTTGTTCTTTTCTAGTACATGAGCATATTGTGCTCTAGATGAGCATTTTTCAGCTGTAGCTTGTGATTTATTACTAGGTCAGGAAATTTGTTTAGGGGCCATGATCATCATTTTTAAAACATGAAATAGAATAGACAATATCAGAGACTGCACACTTAATTAAAAAATGAGTTTATGAAAATTGTTTTCTCTGCATGTACAGGGTCATAGTGTAAAATGCATTTCTTACTATGACTTGTAGTCAAAAAGCATTTGAAGAGTAATGTATCTAGTCAGCACCCAGAAAACTGAACAGATATTCTTAGTAAGACTATAGAAAAGCTTGATGCTTGCAACATGTTTTCTCATTGAATAGAATCACCTTGTGTTATGGTAATACTTTCTTTGCTAAGTTTAAAGCTACCCATTGAGAACAAATTCTACTGATAAAGTTCTACCGAAGACCTGGCTTAGATAGATGCCCACAGTGCACTCCCTAATGCTTCACACCAGAGATGTTAGAGGTACATGTACCCAACTGCATATAGAGCTAGATAACTGCAGACCTCATTCAGGTCCAGTTCCTACAAATCTGCCTCATGATGGACCCTCTGGACCAGAGAATCCTAGGATCTAAAGTCAGAAGGCCACTCTCAGGAAATCTCAAAGGGAAGGGAAGTCACAAAAAATAACTCCAGGATCAGCCAAGTACGTAATTACCAAAGAACACTCAGAGGCCACGAGCAGCCACCACAGGTCTGAGCTCCCTGCTTTCAAGTTTGTCCTCCACTTTCCACTTCACAACAGTGCCTCTCACTGTTCAAAATTAAGTCTAAAGATCATCCTGCCACTAGTCCTACACTCATGAAAGTTTGAAACACAAGCAAATTTCCAGACATTTAAGGCCCTATTCAAGCTTCCCTGATGGCTCAGCAGGTAAAGAATCTGCCTGCAGTGCAGGCAATGATCCCTGGGTCCAAAAGATCCCTGGAGGAAGAAATGGCAACCCATTCCAGTATTCCTGCCTGAAAAACCCCATGGATAGAGGAGCCTGGAAGGCTACAGTCCAGAAGCCACAGAGAGTCAGACACGACTGACTGACTAGGTACACATAAGTACACGGTACTTGGAAAAAATCTAGACCATGTGACAGTTACCAGAGGAAACTCTGTGACTTAGTTGCTAGTAAGTCCTGTACTATATGGAACTTAAGGTTTATTAATATGAAGTCAATTGCAAGAACTCTCTATTCTGAGCTGAATATAGATATTTATCATACTGTAGGGTGGATGTGTAACAGAACAAACTTGACTCCATATTGGATCTGTTCCTTTAGCTCTATGCTTTGTGCTCTGTTGCCTGCGCTTAGTTGTAAGTTCTCCACCTTTTCTAGTAGAATGTTTCCTATAGTCTGAAATATACAGACTAGCCAATTCTCCAACCTCTGACCTTTAATAGTATAACACTTATTCATTAAAATGCTGCAGAACAGAGAATAATATTCATCTTGTTGGAGGTTTATAGCATCACTGTTACCAGACCTATGTGGACAGTGGCATGAACAAAAGATTCCAGCAGTAAGCAGTTTGCAACAACTAGCCACAGTCCCTCCTTTTTAACTTGGGTAAGATGGTTATTTGGGACACTCAGTTTAGCTCAGTTGCTCGGTCGTGTCAGACTCTTTGTGACCCCATGGACTGTAGCATCACCACCTGCATCATTTTCTCTCCATCACCAACTTCAAGAACTTGCTCAGACTCATGTCCATCAAGTTGGTGATGCCATCCAACCGTCTCATCCTCTGTCATCCCCTTCTTCTCCCACCGTCAATCTTTCCCAGCATCAGGGTCTTTTAAAATGAGTCTGAGCAAGTTCTTGAAGTTGGTGATGGAGAGAAAATGATGCAGGTGGTGATGCTACAGTCCATGGGGTCACAACAGAGTCAGACACAACTGAGCAACTAACACACACACACACACACATACATATAAATTATATATATATAATTATATATACATATATAAATTATATATACATATAAATTATATATATATAATTATATATACATATATAAATTATATATACATATAAATAATGGCATATGTTAGATTTTATACATACATACATGTATGTATTTTATACATACATGTATATATGTGTGTGTATATATATACATGTAGAGGCAGTTTATAACTTTCTGAAGTTGGAGGGTGGCATTTTATCAGCTGGGAGCGTGACAAAGATGAGAGGCCATCTTGAGGATTTTGTGCTCCCCTTTATCTGTGACTGGTTACTCAGCTAAAGCACTCCTTGATGTTTGCTGTGCTGGGTCTGTAGGAAAACCTGCACTCAATCTGATGCTTGGCAAATGAGATTGCTGTTAGAAACTAGACACAAATGATGTGCTTAAATTCCAGGAGATTACATTAATGTTACCATAAATGGAAAATCAAATTGTCATCGTCTTAGAGGAGTAGAGAAGAAAAAAAAAA